>NC_090831.1:98281064-98584094 GCF_028021215.1 Eschrichtius robustus | reverse complement strand
GACCTGGTGCAGCCAAATAAATAAATAAATAAATATTTTTAAAAATCTTGCATGTGAATGCCAGAATTTTCTGGAGGAAGCAGGTATCTTTGTTTTCTGTCCTCTTTGGCCAGTGAGGTTTCTTTCTCTCAGAAAAGTATAAAATATTTTTTATGCACTATTGCATTGTATTAGGGTATTTTAAAGTTTTGCCCAGTTTGTATGGTCATGATGGTATGAGCGGTAATCCTATAGCCTTTATTTAAATTTTTTCTGAATATTTTTGT
Source organism: Eschrichtius robustus (assembly GCF_028021215.1). Lineage (NCBI taxonomy): Eukaryota > Metazoa > Chordata > Mammalia > Artiodactyla > Eschrichtiidae > Eschrichtius > Eschrichtius robustus. The sequence continues at coordinate 98,583,828 of NC_090831.1, read as the reverse complement.
GTGATTGAAGGAGTAACTTACATTGAAATTGCTTAATTACAAAACGCTTCAGAGCATTGCTACCTACCTATGAATTTCAATAAGGTTTCTCCCAGTTGTAAAACAAAACCATTGGTTTAGCCCACATGGTTTCACTGGTAAATTCTCCCAAGTGTTTAAGGAAGATATTATATCAATTCTTTACAGTTTCTTCCAGAAAACAGAAGTGGTGGGAATACTTCCTAACATATTCTATGAAACCAACATTACCCTAATACCAAAACCAGACTAAGACATTAAAAGAAAGAAAACTACAGACCAACATTTCTCGTGAACGTAGATACAAAAGTTCTCAAAAAATATTAGCAAATCAAACCCAACAATGTATAAATGAATTATACACCATGACCACAGGGCATTTATTACAGATATACAAGGCTGGTATAGCATTCAAATATCAATTAAGGTAATCCGTCACATCAATAGGCTAAAGATGAAAAAAATCACATAATCAAATCAATAGGCAGAAAAGGTATTTGATAAAATCTCACACCCATTCATGACAAAATCAGCAAACTAGGAATAGAAAGGAACTTCCTCAGCTTGATAAAGAAATCTACAAAAAATCTAGTTAACCTCATACTAAATAGTGTGAAACCAGATTGTTTTCTGCCAAGATCAGGAACCAGCAAATAAGTTCCTTCTCATCACTCCTTTTTAGCATCTTACTGCAAGTCCTAGCTAATGCAACAAGGCAAGCAAAGGAAGTAAGAAGTATACAGACTGGAAAAGAAAAAAATAGAACTCTTTTTATTTGCAGTTGAAATGATTGTCTAAATACAAAATCCTGAAGAGTCAACAAAAAAAATTCTGTGACTAAAACGTGATTATAGCAGAGTAGCAGGATACAAGGTTAATATACAAAAGTCAATTGTTTTCCTATATATCAGCAGTAAAAATTGGAGTTTGAAATTAAAAGCACAACACCACATACATTAACACTAAAAATGACTTACATATATTCTAACAAAATATGCGTAAGATCTATATGAAGAAAACAACAAAATTCTGATGAAAGAAATCAAAGAACTAAATAAGTAGAGAGATGTTCGATGTTCATGGATAGTGAGACAATATTGACAAGATGTTCATTTTTCTATAGATTCAATTTAATTCATTTGATCTACATAGATTCATGCAGTTCTAATGAAAATCTTATTTTGTGGATATCAACAACTGATGGTAAAGTTTATATGGAGAGTTAAAAGACCCAGAGTAGCCAGCACAATATTAAAGGAGAAGAAAAAAGTTGGAGTAGTGACACTACCTGACTTCAAGTCTTACTATAAAAACTACAGTAATTAAGACAGTGTGGTATTGGCAAAAGAACAGACAAATCAGTTGAACAGAAGATAGAGTCCAAAAACATACCCACACAATTATAGTTAACTGATCTTTGAGAAAGGGGTAAAGGCAATACAATGTAAGAAAGGCAGTCCTTTCAACAGATGGTTCTGGAACAACTAGATATCCACATGCAATAAAATGAATCTAGACACAGATCTTACACCCTTCACAAAAATTAACTCAAAATAGACTATATACCTAAATGTAAAATGCAAAACTATAAAACTCCTAAAAGATAACATAAGAGGATCTAGATGACACTGGATTTGGCAAGAACGTTTTAGATTCAACACTGAAGGCATGATCCATGAAAGAAAGAATTGATAAACTGGGCTTCAGTAAAATTAAAAAACTTCTTCTCTGTGAAGACACTGTCAAGAGAATGAGAAGACAAACCAGGCTGGGAGAAAATATTTGTACTGATAGTTGACTGTTAACCAAAAGAACACCTAAAACTCAACAGTAAAACAACAACCCAATTTCAAAACAGTTAAAAGATATAAACAGACACCTCACCAAAGAAGATATACAAATGACAATTAAGCATATGAAAAGATGATCAGCATCATACTTCATTAGGGAAATGCAAATTAAAACAACAAAATAGCACTACTCACCTATTGGAGTGGCTAAAATTTAAAACACTGCCAGTACCAAATCCTGACAAATATGTACAGCAACAGAAACTCTCATTCATTGCTGGTTGGAGTGCAAAATGGTACAGCCACTTTAGAATAGAGTTTGGCAGCTTCTTTTAAAACTAAACACACTCTTCCCCTCTGATCCAACAATTGTGCTCCTTGATACTTACCCAAACAACTTGAAAATTTATGTCCACACAAAAACCTCCATGTTAATGTTTATAGCCAGTTTATTCACAGTTGCCAAAACTTGGAAGCAACCATTTCTCTAAAAAGAAATGAGCTCTGAAGCCACAAAAGGACATGGGGGGAAACTTAAATGCATATTACCAAGTGAAAGAAACCAATCTTAAAAACTATATACTGTATGATTCCAACTATATGATATTCTGGAAAAGGCAAAACTATGGAGACCATAAAACGATCCGTGATTGCAAGCAGCTTGGAAGGAGGGTGGGATGAATAGGTAGATCATAGGGGAATTTTAAAGCAGTGAAAATATTCCGCATGACACTATGATGATAGATACATGTCACTGTATGTTTGTCAAACCCATAGAATGTCAAATACACACAATGAATGTAAACTATGGATTTTGATTGATAATGATGTGTCAATGTTGTTTCATCCATTGTACCACAATGGTGCAGGAAGCTGGTGGTTGGGGGAGGCTATGGTGGTTGGGGGACAGGGAAAGATGTAGATGAGGACTCTACATTCTGCTCAATTTTGCTGTGAACCTAAAACTGCTCTAAAAAAAATAGTCTTAATATTTTTTTCAAAAATCAAGTAGTTTGGTCTTTTTCTGTGCTAAAGTAGAAGACAGACTGAAATATTTTAAGAATCACAAAACTTCACGTGCATTGAACTTTTTTTTTTTTTTTTGGCAGCGCCACGCAGCATGCAGAATTTTAGTTCCCTGACCAGGGATGGAACCCGCGATTCTTGCAGTGGAAGTGCGAAGTCTTAACCATTGGACTGCCAGGGAAGTCCTGAACTTTTTTTATACACTATATAAAGTTGTGCTTTTGGTAATCTAGCCACAGCTTATTGGTGTTTTCCTTCGTATGAGTTGGTTCTGCCTTGTTGATCTTTGTTCATGAACCTTCATTTGCTAATATTCATTTCGCCTCTTATACTATATCCAATGTCTCTGTGAAAATGTAATGTTTATTTGGAACCTAAAATAATGAATAAGGAGAATATTCATTATAGAATAATGAGATAGTGGCATGTATAATTATTGACACAGTGGTGTATCTTTTCTGCTCCTGGGCTAGTTTTTGTTAAGCCTACTCCAGTGTCCAAAAGTTTAGAAGTTTTTGAGAAAACCATGACACATCTCCTTTTCATGACTGATATTCAGCTTTTATAACTTTTTTCTCTAAGTTTCTAAAAGTGGACAGTTGAATAAATGCCTAGTATACTATTGTACATTTTGACCAAAGCATTTGAAATTATTTCCTTCTTGAACACATTTTGAGACCTTTGCTTTATGAATAGAATGGCAATGATTTTAGAGTTTATGGCCTTCATTTTAAACAATCTGCATAGATGAATATATCTAAAATATTCTCTTTATAGAGCTGGGAATTATGAAGTAGGGCCGATTGATGAGGATGACCTTTTCATTTCAGATCTTTGTGTAAATTGTCACTTCTTTATAATAACTGAGCCTGCAGAACAAAAATGAGTCAGTCTGATGTTTATTTCATGAAACATGATTATAGAAAATGCACCTGCCATGCTACAGGCATGACTTTTTAAGGAAATTTGCTTGTTTTCACATCTAATATAAATTATGCAAGGCGTTCTTGGAGCACGGTTTTGGTGCAGTAGCCAGTTTGATTTTAGCACTCATTGGCCATCTAAAGTACAATATGCAATCTAGGGATGATTAATGATTTAATAGATAATACATATGTAATAAGAGATATCATGAATAAGTTATATTCCCCAAAGTGTAAATACAGTTCACAGAAAATGAGGGCATTTGAAAGAATATACACCTTATGGAGAGACGATAGCCTGTAAAGCCTATGAGCATGGACTCTAGAGCCAAACTACTTGAACTAGAATCAGATTTCTGTCATTTACTAGCTCTGTGACCTTGGGAATTCACTTAACTTCTCTGTGCCTCAGCTTCTTCATTTGTAAAACAAAGATAATGTTGTATTTCATCTACTTTAAAAGTTAATTATGGGGAAATTCCCTGGCGGTCCAGTGGTTAAGACTCTGCACCTCCAGTGCAGGGGGCACGGGTTCAATCCCTGGGCGGGGAACTGGGATCCCACATGCTGCACAACGCGACCAAAAAAAAGGTGATTATGGGGATTAAATAGGCTAATACCTGCCTGGTATATAGCAAGCTATCATGATGATGATGACGATGGTAATGATGGTGATGATGAGGATGGTTGTTACTTAGGTCAGTTCAATGAGGTATAAGGCACTTTATTCATCACTTAGAGTTAGATATGGAGCAGTTGCTTTGAGACACAGTTGGTCTATTTAGAAACAGTAAAACTTGATTAATTTGGGCAAGCGGGGAAGGTCTGAGTCAATGTGTCTGATGAAGTACTGTTTTGTTTCATTCAATTATCCATTGTTTAAGTATCAGCTTTAATTCACACAAGGCACACAAACATAAAACATTTTCATTCCTTCCTTCATTCAAATGTATTTAAAGGAAGCAGTGATGTAGAGTGAATAATAATCAAACAGATCCGGTGTGTTATTTCCACTCCACTATTTTGACAAGTCTTTTAAATGTTTCTGAACCTATATACACATATAGAAGTTGCGATTTATAAGTTATTATAGGAAATAAATGAGATAGCCTGTGTACAACACTTAAACTTGTACCAGTTCCTTTTGAAGATGTTCTGAGGAAATGAGCTTTAGTAAAAAATACAAAATAAAGATTTAAGTTAGCATGAGAATTTCGGGGAGGTTGAAAGTTTATTTTCTTAAGGATATTAACATAGAAATTAGAACTGTCCCTGTTACATAGTGATAAGTTCTTAGTATCTTTATTTACTGATCTTATCCTGAAAGCAAACACAAGTTTTCTGGATCAGAGGCAGACCAATTATTTACTTACAGAATATGTTAGCATTGGTTCCCCATGCCCCATTTCTCCATCAAGTGACATTATCAGGGTAGATGTCATCAATATACTACAGGAGAGAAACACTGAAATTGTGACTTTCAGAACTTTCCTAGGAATGGCTGCACAGCTATATTCCTTTTCTCCTGAGAGAGGGACAGAAATCTTTGCTCTCTAATGTAATCACACCACTTCTGGGAAGAGAAAAGGAAGATCTTTAAATTGTTGCAACACCTTGTAATGTAAATAAATGGCCCTGTTTTGTGGGGGTTTTTTAATTCCCCTTTGAAAAATGAACAAATGGCTTCAGGGAAGATAAACCTGTCAGTCTGTCTGGGTGCTTCACTATCTTTCACTTCTAATGCTTGTTTGCCATCTACTCATCCTTTAACCCACGTTGCCAGAAATTTTTGCTCAAAAAGCCTTGACTATACGGTAACATGAAAATATCCACATCAGCTCTGTAATGGCTGACTGATTGGAAAAACTAAGACTGGGACAGATACTCCCAATGTTGCAGAATAAATGAAGAACATATGTATACACACACAGAGACACACACATATGGATAAGGCTTTTCCCAATCTGGGCTAAAATTTATACACTGTAGAATATGTAAGTTATATCCTAAAAAGAAATATTCCTTTGACTGTAATTGAATTTTGGCATTATTAGATACATTTTAGAATTACAACTTTAGTAATATTCATTACAAAAAGGTGTTGGGAGTGCATTTACTTTAGAGATCAAATTAGAAAGAATTGACATCTGTGCAATGTTAAGTCTTCTAATTCCAAAATAAGGTGTATCTTTCCTTTTATTAAAGTGTTTTTCATTTTTCTCAAAGATTTCTTATACTTATATACATAGAGTTTTTAAATACTGTTTTAGATTTATGTTTCATAATTTTTCTTTCTGATACTATTGCAAATTTTTTTTTCTGTTTGCCACTGAGGATTCTTTCTCATTTCTCTTATAATTCACTGGACCTTGTTTAGTTCTTGATAAATAATAAAGTTTGCAATTCAAGTTTATGGTATTTGAAGCAAAGGTAATACTACAGGTCAGCTCCTATCTCTGAATTTTCAATAATTCTGAATTAATACATTCACCTGTAATATGTTTCTATACTGTACCTTTAAACAAAATCTGTGAGACTCAAATATTTTGATTTTCTTAAAATAATAGCAACCATTTATAATCATAGCAAACATTTATTGCATAATTGCAATATGCCAAGCACTGTGCCAAGCAATTTACATATGTAACCGTAGTTAATTTTTATACAAACCTAAGCTTTAAGTTCCATAATTATACCTGTTTTTATAGGTGAGGAAACAAAAACATAGACGTTAATATCCCTGTGATACCAACTGTGATACCACAGTTGGAGGCAGAGTCAAGTCAGTGATTCAGGTCTTTTTGACTCCAATGAGAAAGATTTTAAATATGATTTAATTTCCCCTTTATTAATTATAAGATCCATCCAGTATGATTATTGATTAAAACATACCCATGTTTCCTTATCACATGATTTAATATGACAAAGACTATTTATAACCCTTCTTTTGTATGGGGTTTAATTATTTGAATCAATTGTTGATTAAGCTTAAATACTGATTAAGAGCACATTTCATCATATTGAAAAATAATTCCACTTCGTTATTAGCTCAATTCTTACTGGTATTTGCCAAATAGTGTTACAGACTGTATTATCTGTTTAATGTGGCTACAAAATATGTATAGGTCCAAATATGCTCTGATGGGCAATTTTTTAGTGAAAAACACAGTGCTTTTGCAAGTAGACGATAAATTTAGTCTGTTTTAAAAAAATGAAAAACATATTTTCTGTACTAGGTTAAAATGTATATTGAAGTTTAAAAGTATAAAATGGCCATCAAAATATAGAGGAATATATGTATAATAATTGCTGCTATTATAAGCATAGCAATCATTTGACTTTCTTGACATCATTTTGCAAATAAGTTGATTAATTGAACAGAAATTTTAAAATAAATTCATTAAGTCATCTTTAGTTTAATACTCACAGAAGAGGATCATGGGTCTCCCAGCAGGTAAAGCATTGTCAAATGCATTATTTTAAAAATGTCAATGAGCCAGCTGATTTTTACTAAAACATAAACCATGTAACCAAAATGAAGTTTGATTCTGCACAGTGAGGAAAAGGAAATTACTTAGATAAGACTCTATCACTGTGTGGGTAATGGTGGCAACCACTTCAGTTTGGAATGAAAGATTTTATAGTAGTAAAACTAATTTAATGGGCCAGTTCACTGTGTGTCAATTATACTGTTAAAATTTACTATTGAAATACTGTAGGGAATTACCATCCATTCAGTTTATTTGCAGCCTCTGTCCTGTATATCAATAGAACGTTTTTTCTCAGAAAGCTGAAATAGCAACAGCACAGTAAATCTGAAAACAACGAAAGCAATTGTGCTTTTTAAAGAAATGGAAAACATGTACATATACATACACACACGACATATATAACACAAACTCATAGGTTTTGAGCTTTTTTTGTTTTAGAACTTCACACCATAAATAACATATTTCAAGCAGATTAAAAATAGAGGTTATTTTGTTATTTAACCCACTCAGGGTATACTGAATTTAAACAGTAATATTGTATAAACAAATATCTTGCTAGTGTCATAGAATTAATTATACGCACACTATCCAATTTAATGAATCTCACCTATATATGGATTCTACCCAAAGGAAATTGATTAAATTAATTCTTATCATTTTACCTGGGAAGCATTGATCTCTTTTATCTAACAGAACTTTCATCAATGCTCTTAAACTTAACATTTTTTTCTTTCCCCAAACTCTTTTAAAAAGATGAGTTGAGAGTTATATTAGCCAAGTGGCAGAAGAAGAGGTACCTGACTTTTCCTCCTACAAAGGAAGTACTAAATACACAGTTACACATGGACTATTCCCTCCAAGAAAAATCTATAAATTAGTTGAGAGCCTCCTATATAACAGGTGACTGAGAAAATATCTATATTGAAACAGGTAGGAAAAACTGAGACACACTCCAGCCCCCATCCCCAGCACAGCACTTTACAATTGAGAGGGAATCCCCAACACCCAGCTCCCCCTGAGGAACAAAGGGATTGGACCACAGATCTAGCATCCCAACTTTTATGGCTGCCACCCAAGGGACTGGCTCCCAAATCACTTAACTCTGAGAGCCCATAGGGCTCTGCATTCACAAGTCTCCTGGGACCCCAGAAAACAGAGGCAGTTTTACACAGCTATCTTCCCTGGCTCAGTGCAGAGGGAGTAGGCAAAAATTTCCAGCTCCCAAGGGAGTTATTGAGCACAGCATCAAGTTAAATATGTAAGTACAGAGTATATACATAAGTATAGATTAATGGTATTACTGACCCATTCCATTAAATTATATAGGTAAAATTGAAGAGTAAAATAAAATGCTCACATGAGTGTAATTTATACTCAACAATAGGTTTCTTTAAAAAATTTAAAATCGAAAACTAACATCTACAATTTAGTGAACTTTTGGGTCATGTTTGGCATTTCTATACGTATTTCTTACATTTTTTCCCAAATTTTTAGATTTTTCCTTAATTCCATGTTCAGTGAATTAGAACTGTTTCACATTATTGGTATTATTAGAGAACTCTTATGTTTTGATTTGTATTACATTGCATATGATTAGCTTTATTCATACTGATCAGGATTACTTTATTCAGAATTGCAAAAGTTTTCCAGGCTGCAAAAGTTTTCCTTTGAATTATTCATATTGTGATAACTAAGAAGGCAAAACATACAGAAAAATAATAGTAACTGTTTAGTGCATGAGAGAGAATACATTATTGTGAGGATGTTAGCTTAGTTTGTTTAAATACAAGCAGTATTCCTTATAAGTGATTATTATCTATTTTCTACATCAGAACCAAATGAATTTCAAATGTGTAACCTTTAGCATCTAGAATATTGCTTCCTATGTGCTACATGTTCTTGAAAGAAATAAATTTACCTTTCTGGCTATCTTAATTTGGATTATCCTTATAATTAGTAAGATTTTATTGCATATAAAGATCTAATGTGAGAGGTTTGGAATACGTTATCAGATACTTTCATGTATTCAAAAGTAAATTCTTTAAACCAGACTTTATAAATGATTACCAGGTGCAGATGTTGACACACCCCTGGTCTATTGTCCAGTCTTCAGTCTTGCATTAACTAGTAGGCACAGTAATGGCCACTACTATGGCTGCCCACTAACCCTTACTGAGTTTATAGTTTATGATGTTACATGATTTAAGTTCTGTCTATAAAATTTTGTATCCAACTTTGCAAATGCTTAGTTTGGCCTATGTCTATGGATATGTTTAATACAACATTGTACCTGATCTGCCAAAGATTTTTTCCGTCATTAATTGTGAGAGTTAAGGTACTATACAAAAGGAGGTAGCTCTACCACTTTGTCTTGGAAAGGGCCAGAGATATGAGTGGGTATTAAATCAGGCATTTCAACAACCCAGAAATATGTTTAAAATATCCCCAGATTCAAAAGGGTTGCTCTGCATGTTTTACCTACCCATTCTCTAAGGTGGTAAACACAATATAAGGAATTCAAAAAAGAAAGAAAGCAGGTGCCAACAAACAAACAAAAAGATCTAATATACTGGACTCAACATTTATGTTTTATATAATTCAAACTCTATATAATGTAGAATCTATGCATACATATATAAATATGAAAATAATAATATCCCATAGAAATCATGGGAAGAATAAAAAAAGAATCACTTAATTTTCACAAGACAAAAGGAATGTAGAACTTGTGGTAATAAATATACCCTAAAAATCCATTTTACTTTAATTACGTATTACATACATATCACATACTTATACATCACAAGTGTGTTTTGATAGCCTATAGGAGGAATCTAATATATGCATTGAATATCTTGCTGGTTTCTCATTCAATAAAATACATTCACCAGTTTTAATTATGATGTTTGTAACTTGATTTTTAATACAGATTTTTGAAAACTGCAAAGGTAGGTTAATATGCCTTGCTACATGTTTTTTCTATTTAGTACCATTTTTCCTTTTGATTATTAGCTTGCCATGTCTATATGATGATATAATTCAGTAGTTTATTTCCCTGATTACCCATTTAGATTGCCTAGGGAATTTTTAAATATACCAGTGTCTGCTTTCCAAATATCCTAATTAAATTGATATGGGCATGAACTAGGCATGGCTATTTTAAAAATAACTCCTAAATTGATGCTAATATGCATGCAAAATTGATAACTCTTGGGAACTGGGATAAATTGAATGTTCTCATCCTACACAAAAACGTTATTCATTTCTCAAAATCCTTACCACAAAACAAACAATTAAAATGAAGAGAAGGTGCAATGGGTCCCATGTTTATTCCTTTGACTTTAAACTTTCTGTATCAACTGTTTTTTTTGTTGCTTCTTGGGTCTGCCACTTTGCTAGAATTCCATCTATGGCTGGCCCTATTTTAATTAAACATGTAGCATCATGTGTAATACATCTAGATAAGAATTAAGACTTGTTAGAATTTTAGAGATGCAATTTATCACTCTGGAGTTGCCCACATTGGATACCATACTCTTGATTTTAATAATCAACATAGGGTCCAGCTGGTGATTTTACTTATAAGTGAGTGTTAAAAATTAAAATAAAAGGATTCTTAAAAAACAACCAACACTTCGAAATTACTATATTGGCCTAATATATAATGAATTGAGACAAATATATACACAGGAACATTGACTTTTGTTTCATGGATTTCAGCTTTCTGATCACTGTGGACTTAGTGAATGAATGCATGCTGCTTCTTAATTATATCTCTTCTTATTGCTACCACTATTATAAAAACATGAATTCACATGTATTGCTTGCTTTCTATATACCAGGCTCTGTTCTTAAACATGGGACATGAACTATTTTAATTCATATAATAATCTTCTATACAGTTGTATACAAATCTACAACAATAAACAATACAATATAAGTTAGGTACTATTATCTTACCCATTGCTCAAAGATAAAGATTACACACACAGAGATGGAATAACTTGTCTAAGTCCACACAGTTCATGAGATGGGGCTAGAAATTGAGTCAATCTGGATTCAAGGTTGACACTCTTAGTATACACACTAGATTATCATACTGAGTGAAGTAAGTCAGGCAGAGAAAGACAAATATGATATCACTTATATGTAGAATCTAAAGAAATTATACAAATGAACTTATTTACAAAACAGAAATAGACTCACAGACATAGAAAATGAATTTACAGTTACCAAAGGAGAAGCAGGTGGCAGGGAGGAATAAATTAGGAGTTTGAAAATAACAGATAAACACTTCTATATATAAAATAGATAAACAACAAGGTCCTACTGTATAGCACAGGGAACTATATTCAATATCTTGTCAATAACCTATAATGGAAAAGAATCTGAAAAAGAATATATATATATATATTCATATAATATGAATATATATATATATCTGAATCACTTTGCTCTATACATGAAATGAACACAACATTGTAAATCAACTATACTTCAATTTAAAAAATAAAATATGTTGTGCCAGTAAAAAAATTTTTAAACAACTTAATTTTTAAGTAGTTACATGATTGTCCCTGTTTATAGTGAAGTACAATAAAAGTTTTAACATCATACTATACTTATAAATAACAAGAGAACGTGGGAAAGTCCTTTAATTCTATTTATGAATATGTTAACTTCATCATAAACATACAAAGAAAAAATAATAAAAATATAAATATCTATAAAGTATCATTTGAGATTCTGAATCAATGGAGTGTGGTATGAGGGAATATCTCATAAAAACCTCAAACGGATTTTGATACACAATGACATTTGATAACCACTGTATTTACTATTTACTAAGGCATATTGCCATAGGATAATTGAGGAAATGTAAAAGCCAAAAAAAAATTTGGCTGTTCTTTACTCTAATGGCCTCTGGTCAGTGGGGAAAGACTGCTCAACTATTCTATTATTTTGGTAGTAGTCTTGTAGTTTTACAGATGGTGAAAGACTTTGCAACATATGAAAAAAATTAATATATATGGACAAATATAGACTTTTCAAATAAGACAAGGGAAATACAATGATTATATAACTTTTATGGAGGGATAAATAGTTGAAACTGTTCTTATAACCTTTAAAGATTCAAATTAATCAGAATGTTAAGATGTTTAGTTTCTTGGATTCATCACCAGCAAAGTTATATTTGAATTACAAAAGAGGCCCATTAATAATGAAAGAAACACATTAGTGAGTATTTAGGTTGCAAAGATAGACTATGCTTAATTATTTAGTAGAAGACTTCAGTGTTAAAGTGTCCTAAGACTGGTGTCTAAGTCTATTGTGTTTAGTAATTCTAGAGCATCCCTGGTTCCTTTGGTTCCTTTATTTTTTTTTTTTTTAATGGAGCATTCCATTCAAAAGCAGTAGAATGTACATTCTTCTCATGTGCACATGGAACATTCTACAGGATTGACCACATGCTGGGCCACAAAGTGAGCCTCAGTAAATTTAAGAAAATTGAAATCATAGCAAGTATCTTTTCTGACCACAATGCTATGAGATTAGAAATAAACTACAAGGAAAAAGAAACTGTAAAATCACAAACGCGTGGAGGCTGAACAATATACTACTAAACAACCAATGGATCACTGAAGACATCGAAGAGGAAATCAAAAAATACCTAGAGATAAATGAAAACCAAAGCACAATGATCCAAAACCTGTGGGATGAAGCAAAAGCAGTTCTAAGAGGGAAGTTTATAGCAATACAATCTTACCTCAGGAAACAAGAAACATCTCAAATAAACAACCTAACCTTACACCTAAAGCAACTAGAGAAGAAAAAACAAAACCTAAAGTTAGTAGAAGGAAAGTAATTGTAAATATCAGAGCAAAAATAAATGAAATAGAGATGAAGAAAACAATAGAAAAAATCAATGATATCTTATTTTTGATAGAATAGGTTGATGAATATGTTCTTATACAACCACTGCATTCTAGCTTTTCTTTCTGTAACACCACTGTAACTGCTCTTCCCATAGTCAACACTAACTTCCTTAAAGCTTATTTTAAAGTTATCTCTTAGTGTCACCATCCTTGACCTATCAACAACAGTTGCCACACTTGTTTACTTCCTTATCTTTGACAGACTTTCTTACCTTGCTTTCCAGGACACCTCTTTCTCTTGATTTTCCTCCTAGTCACTGGAAATTCCTTTTTATTTGCCAATGTTGATTCCTCTTCTTCTCTCAATCCTTTAAATATCAATTTTCCAAGACTTAGTTCTTGTATCTTTTTGTTTCACTATCTACTTTCATTCTCTGGAGACCTTATCCAGTCCGTGGGCTTAACTAACATCTATATGCCCAAAATGTCTGAATATACATCTCCATTCTACACTTATTTCCTAAATCCTAACTCATGTTTCCAGTTGTTTACTCAGCATCTCAATTTGGAGGTCAAATGAATGAACCAGAACTGAAGTCTTGATCTTGCTCCCTAAAGCTTGCCTTCCTATAGTTTTCCTCATCCCAAGATGGCAACTCTGTCTCTCCAGTTCTTCAAGCCATATATTTTGATGTCACTGTTGACTCTGCTTTTTTGAGTCAACAGTATCACATTGCCATTCACATACTATATCTAATCTAGCCATTATTAGATCTAGCTGGAAAATATATTGAGAATTCCATCTACTTTCATCACTGCTATCACCCTCGTCTAAACTACCATCATATATCACCATACTACTCCTGGCAGGTCTCACTATATCTGCTCTTGTCCTTCTATCAACTTTTTTAAAAAAACAGCAGCTAGAAGGTTTACTTTGAAACTAAGTCCAATAATTTCATTATTCAAAACTCTTCAATGGTTTCTACTTCTCTTCCATCATCCTGTAAGATCTCCTCATCTCCCCTTCAGTCATTCCACTTTAGTCACACTGGCTATGGAACATTTTCACAAACCAGACAGTCCCTGCTCTAAGGAAGGGCCTTTCTTTTATCAGTTCTCTCTAAGCTAAGCACTCTTCCCCAGGTTTCTGCATCGCTAGCTCACATCTCTCTGAAGTCCTTGCTCGTATCTCACTTTCTCAATGATGAAAATGTTGACTCTTCTAGTTGGTACTGCAGTATACCCCTACCTCACTTTTTCTCAACTTTGACAATCTCAATATTTCTCTTACTGCTTAATTCTTTTCTTTCCGCATGACTCTTACCACCTTCTACATAAGGCATAATTTACCATTATATGATGTTTATGCCTTACAGTGTGTCTCTTTCTGCTAGAACAAAAACACTGACAGTCAGTGGTTTGAAATTTAACCCTTATCTTGTAATTAATTTTATAAACTTGGAAAACTCCTTTGACCTTTCTGGGTATCGATTTTCTCTTTGGTTAAAAGTGGAGATTTCACTTGGTGATTTCCAGGTCCCTTCCAACTGTGTCCAACTCTTATTTCTCTTGACAAAACTCAATTGCATTATAAATCTTAAAACTGGATTTTACTCAACAGAGAGTCTATGAAATTGGCTGTTGGAAACATAAGTGCCCAGTAGTAGCATCAATAGTTAGCTGCTTCACTAAAAGTGCATTACTTTTTATTAAAAACTTCCCCCTTTCCCCAGTGATTACCTTTCTCAGGGTAAGCTGCCTTTTTAATTTAATGCACTGTTAAAACCCAAGCAAGTATAAAGGGTTTTTTATTGTAATTACATGCTTTATTTGAACTTAGAGTACAGCTACAGAATTGCTGTAAAGACTTATTCTGTGTTGAATGCAAGTGGGCTGCACGATGAAATGCACCTTTACTATACAAATAAAGAAGCTTGTACGATACATACACAGATATGATTGTGAGGTACAATTACAAGATAAATTGAGTTTTTAGTCTTTGAATTCACTTATCTCATTTTGAGTGGAAAATAATAGTTTACCTAAAGATGTTGCTTTAATTAGCTAAGTAAGAGATTGGTTGAATAATACTACACACTTCTAATTTTATGTAGATAGGCCTGTTTTCAGGTTCCTTTTGGGAAAATGATGAATTTTTTTTTAATCCGTAGGATATTGCTCCTTCTAAACTGTCAGCTCAGGCTGAAAACTTGTTGGAGCATGAGAAATAGGTGGTCATTTCTGCAGGTCTAGCACTTGCTTCAGCAGCCTTCTCAAGAACTCAGTGGCAGAACCAAATTATCAGAGATCTTAAGGAGGCTGCTTCTGGCAGTGAGCATCACACTGGAGACCCATCATTAATGAAGCCATAATTTTTACCAATGTTACACATACAGCGCCAAGAAAATTCAAGACTGACCAGTCCACCCACACCCCAACCTGTAAATTGATGCCAGTTCACAAGACTCTGGATTCTCAATAAAATCTGACTTGTTAAAA
Organism: Eschrichtius robustus; assembly: GCF_028021215.1. Taxonomy (NCBI): domain Eukaryota; kingdom Metazoa; phylum Chordata; class Mammalia; order Artiodactyla; family Eschrichtiidae; genus Eschrichtius; species Eschrichtius robustus. The sequence continues at coordinate 98,568,202 of NC_090831.1, read as the reverse complement.
ACCAGTCAATTCTAGTAATTCATTTAACTTTGAAAGTATTGTTGGCAGACTCTTTCCACTTCAAGTATCTTTTGTATTTGAAAGTTATTTTGCTCTGATGAAATACACACACACACATACACATATATACATATACATATTTACTTTTTATAGAGTCCTCTTCATTGTAATTCAAAAGATTTATTTCTTGAACAGCATAATTTGTGTGTGTAGTAATACAAATACTGTTTTTATTGAATTCTTCATCTATGTTTTGTGACAACGATATTTTTACTTGAAAAATCCCTATGGGTTTGAACTGTATTCTCACTCATTGTCCCTGTAAGTTCATCCCTGAACATGTTTGTTTCGTTGTTGTTGTGTTGTTGTTTTTATTTTTGGCCACACTGTGTGGCTGGCGGGATCTTAGTTCTGCGAGCATGGATTGAACCCGGGCCACCACAGTGAAAGCGCCGACTCCTAACCGCTGGATTGCCGGGGAATTCCCCTGAACATGTTTTTATATGAAGCAATTGGAACATAGCTAGTTTTTGCTTTTGAGAAAAACAGCAGAATTGGATTGATTTATATATCTGAATCCTAAGTGTAAAGATGTAATAGAATATTTACATATAAAAATACGTTTGAATATTTTCTTTATCATTCAATGTGTAGAGGCAATTCATTTTTCAACTAAATTCATGTTTATTTTTTAAACAATGAAATTTTTACTTCTTTTCATGACATAACTGACTATAGGCAATATTTATTATGATTCACTGGAAGAAAGGGTAAAGAGGAATAAAATAAGAATCTATTCCCATAGTACATATGACTAAGGTCTTATATATGACATATTCCAAGAGATACTGTCATTTTTACCTAAGTATGACTTAAGTATTTGACTGGCTGTGTATATATCTGTCCATTTTCTGGAACTACCCTAGAAGACCTACTTTGACCAGTGCATTTCACAAGCCACACTCATCCATTAAAATTTGAAATGACGTTGCCAATGCAGCTTGTACAAAAAGCTTGGTTACCAGGGGATAAGGGAGGGAGAGGGATAAATTGGGAGATTGGAAATGACATATACACACTACTATATATAAAATAGATAATAGGAACCTGCTGTATAGCATAGGGAACTCTACTCAATACTCTGTTATGGCCTATATGGGAAAAAAATCTAAAAAAAAAAAGAAGAGAGTGGATATATGTATATGTATAACTGATTCACTTTGCTGTACACCTGAAGCTAACGCAGCATTGTAAATCAACTATACTCCAATAAAAAATTTTTTTAAAAAAGCTAATATATTTTAAGCATGTCTCTCGTATAGGGCTATCTTAACACTTTTGTCTGAAGACTCATACCAACAATTGCCTATTTTTGAATCCTGTGGAACATAGACCTAAACAGGAAGGCTGAGACTAATAAAATACAAAGAGTTCAGTAACTCTTATATCACAGCTTGTCGCACTGTCTGGAGTGACTGCAAAGTATGCTTAATTCTATGTTGGAAGATATCAGAGTTAGAAAAACAGATATTAATGTAAAACACTGAAATGTAGAATGCATAAAGTGAAGCAGACAATTCTTAATATGCTCGTTATGTATCTTTATTAATAATATAATTATTCATTGTACCTTAATCTAATGTTTAGTTTCACTGTCTCTAAACTCAAGAAGCATATTAAATAAAAATAGCATTCGCCAAAATTCGTTTAGCAATGATCACTAATTTTCTATAATAGAACTCTGTGAACTCAATTTAATATTCAGAAATAGATGTGAAAAAAACTTGAATCATGTAAATTAGCACTCATATGGTCTGTAACTTCTTATTAATTCATAATTTAGGAGATATTTTATAAAGATCATTGAGGGCTTCTTAAAATATAAATATAAATATCATTGATACTTAGGTAGTTTAAGGGTTCAGATGTCCTGCATTAAGATTAATTTGACAAGAATATTATAGAGATAGTCATTTGATTGGGATACATGGATGGGGAAAAGAGTTAGCTAATTATAGCAATCTCAACTTGGAAATTATGTATACTTATTCGTTGAAAACATGGTATTATAAAACATTCTATCATTCTAATCCAGATTTTATTTTTAATCTATTTCCACTAACATAATTATCTATTCTATCAACTGTTAAGCAAATAATACTTTCCTTTTGTGTGTAATTATTAGTGATGAGCATTGACATTCATAATATTTTAATGTAGTTATTCAGATCAACATAATACTGGCCTCACAGAATGAGTTTGGAAGTATCTTCCCTCTTCTATTCTCTGAAGGCATTTATAAAGATCTAGTATTATTTCTTCTTTTTATATTTGGTTGGACTTGACTTTTATTTGTGGAATGAATTTTAATACTAATTCAATTATTTTACTTGTAAATTCATTCCAATTTTCTATTTTCAGCTCCTTTAGAGAAAAATGGAAAAACAGTATGAAATAATAAGAGTAGGTAAGCCTAGATCTTTATGATTTATCCAAATTTATAAAGTTGTATCAATATTAATTTAACATCAAGTTTTAGCAGTTCACTTTTTTGGTGTAATTCCAAAATATTCAACTCAGTTATTTCATAGAAATAACTCTGTTTCAAACTCAGACTTCACTGCTCTATAATATTTAATTAAATTATATAATTACAACAAGAAGTACAACTAGGATAAAAAGTTTTGATGACAAACACAAAAGAACTTTAGAGACTCACTGATGGGACAAGATTACTCAGAAGTTCTCTGCATTCTGTTGAATATCAATGAGTATATTTTTAGAGGAAATGAAGATCATGGTTTAACCTAGATAGGTATTTAAGCAGTGACTAATTGAGGACTTCTCTCATATTTATTTATTACACCTCCACAAATTATTCACTTAAAAACCGAAATGAATTCACTTTCACCAATTATATTAGAAATTATTTCCATCATCTGGAAGCACTGGCTCCTCCATTTAAGTATCTGAAAGAAAAAAAAAAGATCATTATGTACTTTATGGCTGTAAATGTTACAAAAGATGTCATATAATCATGGCACAATTACCATTTAACACAGTCATTTATTACAAGAGTGGCAAGAAAATATCAGTGAAATGGTAATTATGAGGCTCTTGAAACATGTCTTATCTAAAATATGCATTACTACACATAGATTTTTGTATAAAATGAAATATGGTGAAAATATGCATGACAAGTAAGTTCTGCAGTGGCCATGCACAGGGATTCCTTAATCTCTTCACAGCAGGGAATGTCTGCTTTACATTACTTCTGAGACTGACAAAGTTAAAAGAAAGGCTGATAGAAATTTCAGTGCTGTATAACTGACTATCTTTTCCTCCACACAAAGCATAACAAAGCAAAATGTGATCATCTGGAGGTAATCTATGTTGACAATATTTGTGTTTCAGCACATCATACAGGACCCTCCTATAAGAGTCTTTAAACTCCATGATATTTTAATGAAGCAGTTAATAAGTGTTATAGACTAAATTGTATTCTCCCAAAATTCATATGTTAAAGCCCTAACCCCTGATGTGACTGTATTTTTAGACAGGTCCTTCAAAGAGGTAATTAAGGTTAAATGAGATCACAAGGATGAAGCCCTAATTCAATACAACTGGTGTCCTTATAGGAAGGTAAAGAGACACCAAGAATACACAGGCACACAGAGAAAGAGGCCCAGTGAGGACACAGCGAGATCATGGCCATCTGCAAGTCAAACCTGCCAACACCTTGATCTTGAACTTCCAGCCTTCAGAACCATGAGAAAACATGTTTCTGTTGTTTAAATCACCCAGTCTGTGGTATTTTGTTATAGCAGACCTAGCAAATTAATACAGTATGCAACTCTGATGAAAATAGTATAGCAAACTCAAAATTAGTAATGAGAGTTTAGTAAAGCATATCCATGTCAAGTTTTCTTTACAGTTGTTTTTAAAGAAAGGATTAGCTGAATATAATTAAGTACTGTGGTTTATGCACCTTAATGTTTACCCCTTTATCTTCTGAAACCATGCTAAACCTGCTCTACCTACTCTCTCGATGGAAAGATAGGGTGAAATTATTTTTCAGTCATAGACTTCAGGGTGAGGTGGAAGAGGTTATATATTCTCTAGAATCCCACTTAAAATCCCAGTAGGGAGACCCTCTTTTTGTCTACTCACACAAATTCTTAATGGTGTGCTACTGATCCAGGCCCTTGACAATGGCCACTCTGCTGCCTTTGTGCTTGGATTGAATTCAGTTATTTTTTCAGAGCTGAGGACTGAAGGACCAGGTACAGCTACCAAGGAGGGAGCACCGCATAGTGACCCCCTTCCAAGGTTCTATTCTCCTATGAGGGAGCATGATTTCCCAATGGGGTGAGAGTCCTTCAAAATTCCAATCCATTCCTAGTCATTGTGAGAAACTCTCAAGACACCCCTCTGCTTTCATTCACACCTCCCAACCTAGGTTGCTTTTATTTTTTGATTTTGTTTGTTTCTTTTAATTAAAGCAATAAAAGTTTGAGCTAAAATTTTTTTCAGAAGTCCTGGACACTACTATCATTAACAGATCCCAGGGGAAACCCAAAACGTTAGTTACCTTCTGGAAAATGAGATTTAAGAACATCTCCCATTCCTTCCAGACATCTAGAGTAATAGGAGCAAATGGTAAATTAATTTCTCAATAATTATCCCACCACATAAAACTCTGTCCCATGATCTGGATAGGAAGAAGACAGTAGTGAAGATCAAGAGGCATGTTCAGTAAACTACACCATCTATGTTAATCAAAGCATTACACAAATGAATACAAAAATTTAACTGTGTTAACTATTACGAAGGAGAGAGAGGAAAAGAGAAGAAGGGGAGCAGCACATAATAAAAAAATTAATTTTTTAAATTAAATAAATGAAAAGATGCTTAAATCTCAGGGACATGGATTAAAATTCCAATTTATATATTATCTGAACATGGCCCTTAAGCCATGTTCTTATTCCATTTTCCTCTTTTTTAAAATGGGATAATGACATTTATATCACTGATATGAAGTTAGATATAATCAAGGAAAAGATGTCACACACAAAGCAATTTGGGGGCAATTTGCACCAGCTCATCAGCATTGCTTATTGAGAACAGTGAAATTCATGATTTGCTCCTGATCTCAGTGAGACCCTAGGGTGATTCTACACTGGAGAGAGATACATGGCAAAAATATATATGACCAGCACGTTATTAAAAAAAACCTTGTTCAAGGTTCCATTTTGAGTTCCCTGATTTTGTGGTGCCCCATGCACCTTGAGAGAGAGAGAAAGAGAGAAGGAGAGAGAGAGAGAACAAAAGAGCACTGGTCCTGGCTTCTCTGTACCCCTTGCTGTGAGGCAGCTCAGCAATTATGAATATCCTTACTCTAATGCTGTTACCATTTATATCCTTTTCCTTCAATAAACCACCCATTTGTAAGCATTGGTCTTTGTAGTCTTGTGAGTCCTCTTTAGCAATGAAACCCTGTTTAACTCTTACGGTTAGTGAAAGTTCTTATAATACTGCCATGTTGTATCATGATTATTTTTGTCTATTAGGTTATAATGTGAATTTTTTAGAACAAAGCCCATGTTTTGTTATTCTGAGTATTACTTAATATAGTGCCAGGAATCCAGTCCTTGAAACACGTATGCCATTGGCATATGCAAAACAGTGTTACATTTTTTAAAATTTCTTTTAAACCAAATTAACTTTATTCTGAGATCTGACCATGCTAAATTGCTAGAAAATGTGCTCTAAGTCTTATTGGAGCTCCCTGTTCACCTATGCTCACCAAAATTTCTGAAATATCTGCAGAACAAAACAAAACCGGAGATGGAAGCATTCTCCTTTGGTCCACACTGATTACCATTGAAGTACTAGAGGGCCTGGCACATATGATTCGTTGAAGTGCTGATTCTTCTGTGCTATGCCTGGGTACTGAGGCTGGGAAATGGTGCTTAGGGTACAGCTTCTTAGCTTTTCCATAGATCCATTCATCCTCCTTGCCAAATTTACAATACCTACAAGGCCTATGGACCACTTTCCCCTTCTCAGTAAGGGGATATCTCTTTCATTCCATATTGCTGCTCCTTCCCTCAATGCCTCTACTTAATAACCCATTCCAGGAGCTCAGGGTTAAGGATAACTGGAACTTGGAAGGATGTTGTTGTTTGACTTTCTGCCCTGTTAGTAGGTGAGAAAGAAAAAAAGTCTGGCTACCTGAATGAAATGGAGTGGAGATGTGGATGGGAAACATATTCAAAAACGTAAATTACTGGTGGCATCTCAATAAAGTCATTCTCAACGTATATCTGTATAATTGAATCAATTGTTTTTGGAATTAGTAGAAATTAGGCTAGAGACAGAAATTCTAATTACATTTATTTACTACTTTATTGAGGTGCATTCACGTACCATGCAATTCAGCCATTTAAAATGTACAACTCAATGTTTTTTTAGTATATTCTCAGATATGTGCTACATCACCACAGTCAATTTTAGAACATTTTTATCACCTCAAAAAAAACCTTATACCCTTTATTCATCACCCCCTATTCTCCATCCCCCAGCATTAAGCAACTACTAATCTACTTTATATCTCTTTAGATTTCCTTGTTTTGGACATTTAGTATGAATAGAATGAGGTCTTTTGTGATTGGCTTCTTTCATTTAGCAAAATGTTTTCAAGGTTCGTCCATGTTGTAGCATGTTTCAGAACTTCATTCCTTTTTATGGTAGAATAATACTCCATTATATGGCTATACTACATTTTGTTTATTCATTGGTTGATAGGCATTTGGATATTTTCCATCTTTTGACTATTATTAATAATGTTGCTGTAAGCATTTGTGTATCAGTTTTTGTGTGTACATATTTTCATCTCTCTTGAGTATATACCTAAGGGTGGAATTGCTTAATCATATGATAACTTTATGTTTAGTCTTTTGAGAAACCAACAGAGTATTTCCCGAAACAACAACACTATTTTATATTCTCACCATCAGTGTATGAGGGTTCTGATTTCTCCACATTCTCACCAACACTTATTGTCTAAATTTTTTATTCTAGCCATCCTAGTAAGTGTGAAGTAGTATCTCATTGTAATTTTGATTTGCATTTCCCTGATTACTAATGATGTTGACCATCTTTGCTTGCACTTATTGGCCATTCGTATATCTTCCTTGAAGAAATGTCTATTCAAATCCTTGGTCCATTTTTAAGTTGAATTATTTGCCTTTTTATTACTGAGTTGTAAGAGTTATTTATTTGCAAATTATAAATCTGAAAAAAGACATATCCTAATTCCATTTTCATTTCATTGTTATCTAAAGAAAACAACTGATAGTAGTTTTAGGGGTTTCAGAATTCTCTAAATTCTCAATAATGTTTTATTTTTGTTATATTTTGGCAGATCTCCCACAGTTAACTAGTGTTTAAACCTAAGAGACTCTGAGTTTGTTGAGATTAAGCAGGAGAGAGTAGGGGTAGAGTCCAGGGTCCTCTCCACAGCAAGCCATGGGACTACAGGTTATAGTGGGGAAAGACAGTAGACATAAAGTGCTAGGGAGCCAGATCCCTAGGGCTGGTCAAAGAAAAGAACACAAGCAAAGAGTCTGACACTGGACCAATAGACTCTGCGGTTTTCATCTGAGGTCTTTACTTCCCTTTTGCTATGCCTGCCCTCCTTGTCTCAGTACTGTTAATCATTTGTATTACTTAGTTCCCATGTGACCTCCTATTTTATAGATATTATTAGGTTATTACAGTAAATTTTTAGACAGACCACAACAATTCCTTTAGTCACTATTTTATTCCTATTGAGAAAGAACATGCTGTCACTTTAGTCTGAAGAAAATACCACAGGTTTTCCCATTAACACTACTCCATTTTCTCCTGTTAGTAACCAAAATAAATTAAATTCATGTGCTGATTTGCAGCTCACATTAAACTTCGTACTTTGCAGGATTTAAATAACTTCAAATATGTCTCTAGGGATCACCCCAATTGAATTAACAGCCTGGTTCCTACAACATAATCTCTTGAAAGGCAGCACAGTCTTCCATCAAACCTCCTCATTTTTCCATAGAAAACATCACAGACAAACCCAAGAACCTGCACTTTTTCCCTTAATCCTTTCACATTCTCCCCCTGACCACATCCACTCCCTTTTCTCTGCCTATGATATGTGTGTTGGATTTTTCTTTTATTTTCTTTGATATCTCTCTCAGTATCCTAGGTATTTTTTCTCTCTTTATTTTTTATTTTGGAAAGGTACCTATTTTCCAACTTTTCTTATGGCATTATACAGTGTGGTGTTTATTCTTTCTTCTGACCTAACCACATCCCCACCCTTGCATTCACTTATTAATAGGTTGTAAGGTGCACCCACGTCCAAGTTTCAGCTTCTTCTCCAGATTGATCTGTGGAGTTTTCTAGGAAGCATCCTTTCAGCAGGTTTAGGATTTTCTAGCTCTCAGTGCTATAGCCATTTTGTCTTTCATTGGCTTCTTACTTCATTATTATAAATTGTTGGTTTCATTGCTGCTTGTGGTATGTCCCCACCTTAATATCAGGCTTCGTGGAAATATCTTGTCACTTAATTCTTGGCTTCTTAATATTTATCTTTATTGATTTTATCCTGAATGCACACATGAGGTGTTTGGATAAGAAGAAAAAATGTATTAATTACTTTACAGAAAATTTTTTTTAAAATGTGTTGCCCCCTCCCCTACATTGTCTCAGACCTTACCCATGAGGCAACATGATGAGAGCCAATGGACTTTTTTCCTACATGATTGGCTGGACAGTCCATCATCATGGGGACAAGAAAAAAATCTTTTTCTCTTCTTATAAAGCAGAAAGGACAGCTGGCCCCCTGTCATCCTGAGAGGGTCACTTCCTTACTCCATCCCATTGTTGTATAGATAAAATCTCTCCAGGAGCAGGAGCTAGATAGCCCTATGTGTCTTGGCTTTAATGATCTAGATATGTGTTTAAATTCTAAAGCTTCATCACTTTTGAAACATAAATACCTACAGAAATAGCTTTATAGCCTTCTTGGCACCTAGGGACCCAGTTCAGTCTGTCATCATTTGGCCCTCTTGGGTCAGAGCAATTAACTACACAAATCTAATTCTCAAGACATGTGAAGAATAAAATGCTTCTAAGAGAGTAAAAGCAAACATTTCTATTTTTATATCTTATACATTTGTCTGTCTCAGGAGGCTAGGGCTTTTTATAGGAGGATAGAGAAATCCAGAGAAGTTTTATTTCCATACAGTAACCAATATTTTTTTTTTAAAATCTATATAAATGAATAAGAACAAATTGTTAACTCAGCAGTCCTGGGTTGTTCAAAGTCTGCACATTCCCAAGAAAGGCAAAGAAAGTCTGCAGAGATAATCGTCGGCTGGTCGGGCCACATAGTGACAGTTTGATCAGGTAGTTTATGCTAACAACATGATTTATGATGCATGCCTGTTTTTGCTCCAAGGGGTGGAGTCTGAGTAACTGAGGTCAGTCATGCAGATGCTGCATGCCTACGTGACTGACTCCCAATAAAACTCTGAACAAGAAAGCTCAAGTGAGTTTCCCCTCATTGAAAACACTTTGCAAATGTTGTCACACATTGTTGCTGGAAGAACTAAGCACTTCCATGTAACTCCACTGCGAGAAGAAATCTGGAAGTCTGCACCTGGTTCCTCCTTGACTCTGCCCATGCACCTTTTCTTTACTCATTTTAATCCATTTCCATTTACTGTAATGAACTGTAATTGAGTTCTACGGATCCTTCTAATGAATTCTCAATGCTGAAAACGGTCTTGAGGATTCTGGACACAATTGGGAAAAGATTAAGAAATAATAATAAATTTGATATGATCACTTTTAGTCGTTCCTGTAAAATTATAAATGTTTAATTGGATATTAAAATGGAAGTTTTATCTGAGGCAGTTTCCAAAGCGAGGTACTAAACTAACATGAATTTTCACAATTTTTGTCTAAGAATCAGTTGAATGACTTTTAAGCCATATCAAGGGCATGAAAGGGCAAGTGGTGGAGCATAGGTGATTCATGAGTGGAATTTCTTCTTAAAGAGCCGTTCTGTCTTTCTATTACACAGAGAGGAGTAAGACTGCCCCGCACTCCATCTTAACTCAGGGGAGATGCTATTAAGGAGAACTCTTGAACTTGGTGGGAACCCAGTGAACTGGTTTTTTATTTATTACAGAGAACTGCCAAGACCAGGCTAAAGTAGACTGAGAGAGAAAGCAAAGGACTCTTTTGCACTCTCAATTTGTTGGAGTAAAGAATTCAAGAGCGTTTTCTATGGACCAGATATAGGACATACTTTCAAGGAAGTCTGCTTAGGGTTTTCTTAAATCCCATTCAAGACAGCCACCTGGAAGGATTAGAGAAATTTAATGGTAGTAAACTGATTCTCTAGGAGATATTTCAAGCTAAATCACCTGGAATCAGGAAAGATGAGATCTTGTCAAGGAAACTAATAGTGAGAGATGTGAGACATGAAGGATTTTCTTAATGACCCATCAAATTGCTTACAAAATTAACTTACAAAACCTAGAGGAATGATACATCACCATGACAATACCAGTCAAGTAAGAACTTTCCTGTTCCACTTGTCACTGCAACTTCCCCCCCATCTCCAAATATGGAAGGGTGTCGGTTCACTGTAGTCAGAAACTGTGCTTAGAGAGATAGAGAAGGAGGAGTGTAAAAACTACTTGAAGAAGAGGAAAGGAAGCCCATCACAGACATCCCCTTCTCTGAATTCAGATTTTGCAACTATGCTTCCTGACTTAAATGCTTACTTTATCTTATATTGGTTCAGCTTCCTCACCTTTCTTTAACTTACTGTTTATATACTACAACTTTTTCCATTTCCTTAAAACTCTTTGTACCCTTACAGTTCATGTTTGTTTCAGTAAGAATGTTATATATTGGTTTTGTTTCTTTTACTCCAGTCTGATGATCTTTGTATTTAATGTACTTATATTTAATGTAATTACTCAGACACTTGGGTTTATATCTACTATCATAATTTTGCTCTCCCTAGCATTTCTGGTTTATGTTCCCCTTTCATTCCTTTTTTACTTCTTTGGTATTAATCCAATATTTTATTACTACATTTTCACTTCTATTAACTTTCTACATATTTTTTTTTCTTATGTTTTAGCAGTTGCTCTTGATTTATTACAAAGTAATGCAAGTTCTTACTCTTTCTATTTCTATTTTCCTGTTACACATTGGATTGGGAAGCCAGAATCATTAATAACATATTATAATTATTTGTTTTAATTCTTCTTCCTTTTTTATAGCTTTTCCATTTTACCTTTATTGTCTGTAACCTATCAATAATAGTTATTTTAAAGACCTATCTGTCAAACTCCAAAATCTGAATCAGCTGTTAGTCTGCTTATATTGTCCAATTTTTTGGTACTTATTCATCACACTTTCTCTTCTATTTGCATATCTCCTTTCTAAAATATGCTATGTGGAATATTGTTTATAAAAGAGCTATAGAGGCCCTAGTGGATGTTTTATTCCTCTAGAAAGTTTTCTGCTTTTTCCTTTTTTTTTAGATAGAAAAGTTGAGAGTGGCTTTTAGAAGCTGAGAGCAACCCCAGCCAACAGCAAACAAGGAAAAGAGACCTCAGTCCTCCAACCACATGGGACTGAATTCAGTCAGTAACCCGAATGATTATGATCTTGGAAGTAGAATCTACCCCAGAGGTTCAAGACAAGGGCCAACCAAGCTGATACCTTGATATTGGCCTTTGGAGACTCGAAGCAGAGACCCAATTGAATTCATCTGGACTTCCAACCTGTGAAATAATAAATGGGTGATGTTTAAGCTGCTAAATTTGTGGAAATTTGTGGCTCAGTAATATAAAACTAAAATACTCTTTGTTTCTCCTATTTCTCCCCTGGAAGTTGTATACGGAACTCTAAAACCTAAAGGATGTTTTTTGACCCTCAGACTTTCCTAGTCTGGCCCCCCAGTATCCTGATGACACAGCTTCAGATTGTGACAGCTGATTTGAAGGAGATAACTGACAGTGAGCAAAAAGCAATCCTTTTCCCACTGGTCTGTCTTTCTAGCGAGGTGTCTTCCTTTCTGAAAATTTTGAATATATTGTCCTTACTGCTTCCACAACTCCCTGACGCATTCAGTTATATGTTTTACTAATTTGTCTGCCTTTTTCTAGTTGATGCCAATGGCAGTGTTAACTTTCACACATTTCATTCTGTCCTGAACCCGAAATTTTAATCACTAATTTTTCAGTTACAGACTTAAAATTACTCCAAGTACTTTTACTATTCAGAAATTCTTGTTCCTGACCAAAATTTGGATCCTGGTGAAAGGTAAGAATAACTCCAATGGGGTAAATTTAAAATAAGATTAAGAGAAAAAAAAGTTGCTGCATGATTATTTTCCTTAGCTGATTCTTGTTTAGTGAAAATTTTGTATGTGTGCTTATATGCTTTTATTGATAAAACTAAACATTTGTAAACAGAAAAAGGATCACTAGAAGGACACATACAAAAAATGCTTATTCTTTTGAGTCCTAGGACCATGACTCTTAAAATTGCTATTTGTGTTCCCTAAATTCTTATACAGAGAGCACATTGCTTTTATACTACTTTATATTTTGAAAGATTCAACATGAAATAAATAAAATCACCCTTAGGAGTTAAAATTGCTAACACCTTTGAAATTCATAACTGGGGTATGAAAGAGTCTTACTTATTCTCCAACCCTGAATCAACACTGCTGGTCTTTAAGTTTGTGGTAATTAGTTACAAAGCCATAGAAAATTAATTTACTCTAGTATATTCACAGGCCCTGATTGGGCTGCCATTCTTGCTGTGATGACTCAAGAAGTTGAAATTTTTCACTGTAAATTGTGCATGCCTTGTGCATATTCTGTCTTTCCCTTCTCCTCAGTTCTCTCCTTGCCCCAACAGTAACCAATAAAATTTTCAAACTTTTTAAGGGCAGTTGAGGTGGAACTTTTTAATATGCTTACTCTGATGTATTTTTTTTCAAATCTCATTTATGAATTATATTTTGGAGACCTGATACATAAGTTTATGCTGCCAGAATGGTGAGCATTATCAGGCTAACTGCTGTGAGATGAGGCCAGCGTGAAGAAATAGGCACTGTAGCTAGACCTGCCTTGGGCATAAGGAAGATACAGAGCAATTCTCAGTTACTGAAAATGCACACTCTTATTCTTTAAGTATAACAGTAAAAGGCATCTTAAGCAAACAGTTCTTTCACGGGGGTAGATGAGTGATGAAAAAGACCTCCTAACGTAGAAAATTGATTTGATTATATTTGATGGCTTTAATAAGAAATCCAAGCAGTCAAGCAGATGGTGTGAAAGATGTTTGTCAATTTACAGCAGGGCCCTAGCAGGGACAAGACAGGCAGCCAGGATAGCACTGGATTATAGAATTTTGAAAAAGTAGGAAAGGGCCCCCTTTCATAGACCAGGGTAAGTGGGATAAGGCAGAGACTGGGACACAGGTAACAAAGCAGGTATTCAGTGACCAAAGCTGAATGTCTTTTGGTGAATAAGTTTGAGAATAAGCCATAAGAGTAGTTACTGGAGCTGACACTCACAAAATCACATTCAGAGAAACAGTAACAGTGAAAATGCTAAATCTCATCTGTGAGGGATTTGCTGCTGAAATTGCTCTTAACAAAAAATTCAGTTATATAAGTTGAAGTTCTCAAAAATAATCAAATTAAGTGCTTCAAAACTGATTTAAATTAAAATAGTGACATTAAGTATAAAATGTATAAAAACTTAAAATACTTTCTATTACCTCAAATAAAGTAAATTTAAATATCATATTAAATACTCGAAAATGAAAAATATAGTCAAGCTCTAATTTCTCATAAAGTAGTCCATTGGATCTCCAGAGAAGTTTGTATAAAAATGGTCCATAAGAACACTAGGAGAGAATTATATTATCACCCCTGTGGTAAAAATTGAGAATATAACAAAATTTATCTTAATTATATTGGAACAAGCTGCAAGTACTGACTAAACCCATTAATAGGATAATTGCAAGTATATAAAAGTGATTAAAGAATAGTACAAAATCATGTTTATATACACTTTCTTGTATTCTAAGTATTTTATAATTATTAACTTCATTAATTAACACAACACTGTTTTTTAAGGGTTACTGTTCAAGATGCAGCTATATGCTAATCTTGCTTTGGTATTCCACTAATGAATATATAAAGTGAAAAAGCAATATGAAAACAAAACATATAAAAATCTCAGGTAAAATGCTATTTCAGATAGGAAAGGTGAGAATTGAATGAGTCCATAACCTAAACATCTAAATTTTAAGTAATATATCAACTACTAAATTAGAATTTATTTATAAAATGTACCAGGCAATTCTTAAAGATAGGACGTATTTTCAGTAATTTTAACAGGTACTTTTTCTTTCCAACAGTAATTTACATACAAAAGATAATATATAATGAAAGAGAAATTAAAAGAAAAATAGAAAGTTGCATTTAGACTATGGTAAACTGAATGGTGTACTTGTATAACTCCAGGATCCTTCACAGAATTTAGCTTATACCCAGAAAGAAATCTAATTATCAAGCTGCTAACAGCCATAAGTAAAAGCTCAGCTCAGGGTCTAAAGTAAGATAACTGAAGTGTCCTCACCACTTTGGCACTAGTTGGTCATTTGGAGCCTAGGGAGTTTTCAAGAATAACACTGAGAAAATGAAAGGCTTTTGCTGGTCATTGATGTTTAAGTGACAGAAGGCAAGAGCAAAATCAATCTTACCCCGTGGAAAAATTCAGTAATTTCAGCAAAAACTGTTTAAAAACAAATGTCTCTAAAAGTATCTGTGCTATTTTATTTGCTGTTTCTTAAGCCAAAGCAAGCCATAGCTGATAGTAGATTTAATACCAACAACAAGACTATTAATGATTTTTATATATAAATTCAACAGTAATAGTATTTTATTTCCTGAAACTTTCATTTCTCATCCAAGCAAAAGGAAAAATACAGATCTTTGCAACAGATGACAGCTTAGAATTATGTCTTTTTGAAAGTCTTAAAATTCCACATGTCAAAATGCTAGATGTGTGCTACAGATGTTTAGCTACTTCTCATCAATTCCCTTTCAAAATTTAAATGTACAAAAAATGTGGGTGAATTCATTGGAAACTGAACTTCTAAGAAACAAAATACAAGTGAGCCTTGTTAAGCAAGATTTCCTTTCATGAGCAATTTCTGCAAACTATTAGATATTAAGAAATATTAAAACCATATATTTTTCTGAGGCACTTCTCACACTGAGAATTCTCTACCTGTCATTCTGAAAATAACAGAGGTAAGATTACATCAAATTATTCAGTCTCACCTAATGTCATCAAACAGGGTCACATATTCACATACCAGATACCATACTATGCACAAAGTGTCACATTAACTCTCTGCTTTAACTATTATTTTAACTTTACTAATAAGGAAGGAAAATGATTGCTTAACTATTTTTAATTTAAAAGAATATACTTCTATAATTGTCTATAGATAGAATTCAGTAGAGACTAACAAAAATTAAGAACAAGGCAGTCATGTTCTTGTTTTTAAACACCTCCTGGGACAATTCAGTAGGTACTTCAAGATCAGTCCACACCTCAACACATTAGCTTTCTATTTCTTCTGTATCTCTTAATTTCAGTGAATGACACCATTATCTACCCACTTACATAAGTCAAAATAAGCTAAACATCAATAAATAATATGATATTTTCAAGCATGAATATAATATTTGATGGAATCCAACATGAAAATAGCTTTTAATATCCACTAATCAAGAATATTAATAAAAGCTACTGTGAATTACACATTTAAAAATATTTGTATTTCATTTATCACTAAAGGAATATAAAAACTTTTAATACTGTGTGTGTGTATTTATCCAATTCTCATACAATGTCTATATCACATAGTACTCCATGACACCCAGAAGTCTATGGTCCACAAGGTGAAAAATACAAAACTCTCTCTTTGAAAATAAAATATATCTGATACTGATATATTTTAGGCACTACTTATGTCTTGTCAGGCTTTTTGAAATAACCTGCCAAAGGGCTTTTCTTGCTCATGTTGTGACCCATTCTAATACAGTTCAATATGAGAGTTGTTTCTAAAACACAAATATATTTGATAGTCCCTCCCAACTAGTTTCCTTCAAAGATGTACCTTCAAGTACAGGGTGAATCTTAAACATTTCTAGAATGATATTAAAAGTAATTTTTCATTTGGTACTATCTTATCTACTCCTCCCATATGTACACAATATTGTGCTCATAACAAGATGCTTGTAGTTTGGCAGTTTGGCATGTTTTCACTCCTTCCCTTGGGAAGTTGCCCACATTATACCCTATATACACTGTTGAAACATCACCATCTGTCAAGCTTTGCCTGATTTTCTTAAGCAAATGTCAGACCCTCCCTTAACAGCACCTTGCTAATAGCTTAATATGACACATATCCTATTCCATTAAAAATTGTTGGATTAAATGTCTAACCTCCAACTAATGTGTGAGCTCCTTGAGAACTGATTCACCCTTATTTATCATTGTAACCCTAGTAGCTAGCAATGCAAGAAATATAGGGGAGAGAGAGAGAGAAAGAGAGAGAGAGAGAAACACGATTCCAAACCAAAACATCTATCTTTAACTTCAGATTTGTAGAACCATCTGCTTACTTCTAATTTTTAACTCAATGTCTGGTTGATTCCTCACACTCAATAAAAACAAAACAAAACAAGCCACTTGAAGTTATTTTTTCTACTTGCTTTTGTGTTTTGTCTTGTGTTATTTTGACCTAGATTGGTCCATAATTCTACTCCTATCAATAATCTATCAACGTTTCTACTCCTATCAACAATCGCTCTGTCTCCAGTTCCTCTGGCCCACATTTTTCACATTTTTCATTTCTTTATTTTTTCACTTAGGTCACTTTACATTCATGGTGAGAAAAGAACTTATTATATTGACCCTCTTGTTTCACTAGATTTTAAACATTTAGAGGACAGGTCCTAATCAGTTTCCATTTCCAAAGTTCCTTCCAGAATATCATACACAAAGTAGGTTGCCAAAAATGCTCATTAAGCCAATTTTTTTTTCAAAAAATATTTCCTGCTATGACCAAAGCTATAAAGGCATCATCCTACTATTTTCATCTGTATATTGATTTAACTTATAACTTTGTTTAAGAAATTAAAGTGAAAATGATAGAATACTAAATATGATACAAAACTGTGAAAAGATGAATATTTTTCAAATTCAAATAATTTTTGTCTGTAGACATGGCTTGAATTATTGAAGAAAATGTCATGAAAAGATAATTGAGAAACACTTTGATATTTCTTTGAAATATAGACTATTAGTTCAGCATAGCATATCAAAAAAATAAAAGAGAGTTAAAGAAGAGAGAAAATAATTGTTTCTGAATGTAGTTTTGAGAGTTTATTACTGCTAGTGTAAACAAAATTGTCTTCTCATTGAAATAACAGCATAAAGCAATAGATTAAATTAGACTTTTATGAATATAGAGATGAGACCAATAAGATTCTCTTTCAGCTAAAAATGCTTAATTTCAGGGAATAATTATACATTCTAATCACAATATATAAAATGACATCTTAAGAATTCTCTGTTTTATAAAAATTTCCATCTGAATCCCATTTACACAGTAAGTAAACAAAAACATCCTTTTAATCAAATTGAAAAAAAAATAGTAATTGGCCACTGTTGTGTTTCCTGTGGCTAAATCTACAAAGATATTATCCAGTTAGTATTCACATATATATTGACTCATCTAAAAACCTTTAGTTCAATAAATTAATTAGAATGTACAAACATTTTAATGCTAAATAAGTTACAAAGTCATGTATAAAAAATGTTTTTATATTATTATTGAATTTGCCTTGGATTGTTTGAGAAAAAAAGTCATAAAAGCACAATTAAGAAGCACATTGAGCTGTTCTGAAATACAGATTATTTATTCAGTGTAACATACCCAAAATAAAGGACAGTAAAAAAAAAAAAAAAAAAAAAGACAAAAATAATTCTGATCCTGAGCTTATTTTTAGAAAGTTTATTGCATCCAGGGGAAACAAGAACAGCTTCTTATTTAAAGAGCCCAATAAAAGAGTAGATTAAGTAAGTCAGCCTATTATGGAAATGGAGATGAGGCCCAGAGGCTTCTTCACTTTCAGTTAAAAGCTTAATTTCAGGAAAACATTATACTTTCCAATCACCATACATAAAAAGACTTGCAAGAATTCTTCTTTTCTTAAGCTCTTTCATAATCCCTTTACACAGATTTTCCTTTCAATGGAGATTTCAGTGTAAATGACAGTCCATTTGCGCTTCATCTCAGACTCTGACATGTCATGCTGTTGTCATGACACAGTGAACCAAATAAGCTTGGGCATATCTGGCTGAGAGCTTTTGCTGAAGAGATTGGACATGAAGTTCCATTGAATACACCCCAAATAGGAGTATGAGGGTTTGTTTCTAGTAGAGGCCCTAGCTAGATTCCATAACTTTGTGTTCTCTGTAGAGAACATATGGAGACAGATGTTACCAAACCAAGCTTGGGTCCAGTCATCTGTGTCCAGTAAAGCCAATCTACTGACACTGAGTTGTGGTGAAGGAAAGTGCAACGTTTATGGCAGTTTATTGCAGGGCACCAAGCAAGGACTCCAGGCAGCTAGTGCTTAAAAGACCTGAACTCCCCGATGGCTTTCAGGGAAAGGTTTTTAAAGACAGGGTGAGGGAGGGGTGTTATGGGGTAGGTGATCAGTTTGTGGACATTCTTCTGATTGGTTGGTGATGAGGTAATCAGGAGTCAACATCATCAACCTTCGGGTTCCAACCAGTCTTGGGTCTCCATGCTTGTGGGCAGCATACAGTTAACTTCTTCCACCTGGTGGGAGTTTCTGTATCTGCAAAACAGCTCAAAGGACAAGGCTCAGAATTTTACCTATAGCCTTTGAAGAGGAATTAAAGGTCCTTGACTTTGTTTAATGACTAAACTATGAGTATTTTGTCTTACTTGACTCTTTTCCTTTACTTCTGTATTTTCTCACTTCTTTGATTGAATTATTCTTTGGAACCCAGGGAAGGCCTAGGAAACTAAAATTTTTCTACAAACAAGAGGCAGGCAGAAGACATGGGTGGGTTTGTCCTGGGAAGGTCCCATAGGGTTCTGCTCATTTACACAGAGGCTACAAATAGAAATGAAACAGACAGTTTTTATTAAGGATTCTTTGAAACACAAGCACCACTTCTTTTGACCAAGATTACGAAGTATGAGAAAAATAGAAAGAAAAAAATAGCCTCCTCATTACTTCTATGTAGAACACAGTACTGATTGAGACTTGCAATCTCAGAGACCTCCTTTAAAAGGAACATTGAGTGTAGGGTGGAGGCAGGTGGCAGAAGATATGACTATGGCAATGGACCACCACAGGTAGATTCTGAGGCAGGAGAAGTCTATGAGGAAGACTGGAGCAACAGAGCACAGAGAGATGATGTGTGTGACATACCAAGAAATATTTTAAGAGTGAGTGAGGATTTTGCACAGATCTGAGGCTCTTCAACCTTAGGCTGATAGGGAAAATATTCAGTGAAATTTCTTTTTTTTTAAATTGAGGTACAGTTGATGTACAATATTATATGTTTCAGATGTACAATATAGTGATTCATAATTTTAAGGGAGATATAATATTCCATTTATAGTTATTATAAAATATTGGCTATATTCCGTGTGTTGTACAATATATCCTTGTAGCTTATTTATTTTATACATACTAGATGGTGCTTCATAATCCCCTACTCCTATCTTGCCCCTGCCCCCTTCTCTCTTCACAGTGATAACTACTGGTTTATCCTCTATATCTGTGAGTCTGTTTCTGTTTTGAATTTAACTTTTTGTTTAAAGAGAGACCTTGCATTATATTTTCTCCTAGGAATTTAATTTTTTCAATTGTTATTCATAATACAGTTTTAAATTTAAATTTCTATTTATTTCTTGAGTACAGAAATAAAATTAATTGTAAATGTTATTCTTGATTCCAGTAAATGTCTAAATTAATTTTGTAATTATAATATTTTGTCTCTAGATTTAGGGGGGGCACTTAACATAAATAATGTTATCTGTGAAAAATGTTTTCCTTTTCCAAATCTTCTTTTTTATTTCCTTTCCCTGCTTAATTTTACTGGCTGGGACATCCAGTAAAATGTTATATTGAAGTGGTGATAGCTAGTGTACTCATCTCATTGCTGACCTCAGGAGGAAAGTATTAAACATAATGTTTGCTATGTAATATTTGCAGTTATTCTATCAGATTAAGTGATGTTTCTTCTCTATTTTGTATGCTAAAAGGGTTTTTTTTTTGGTAACATAAATATGTCTCTAATTTTATCAAATGCTTTAACTATGATCTTATTTTAAGTGGATCTGTTATAGCAGCATATAAATTGATTTTCTTATTATCCAATCTCACAATCTTAATCTTTTAATTGGAGTATTTAGTCTATTTAGATTAGAAGTATATGGGTTTCTATATAGCATTTTATTATTTATTTTCTACTGAATTTATATGCTTTGCATTCTTTTTATCTCTCTTTTCTTGACTTCATTTGGATTAATCAATATTCTTATTATTCTATTTCTCCCCCTGCCCACTTATTAAGCCATTCACTACTTACATATTTTTACTGTTTATTTAGTGCTAACATTATAGATTACAAAATGCCTTCGTGACTAATAATGTTACCACTTCTCAAATAACATAATAACTTAAATAACCTTACTTCTATGTCATCTTCTCTCATAATTTGTTATTTTTAACACACATTTCATTTCTATATGTAATTTAAATATCAAAATATATTACTAGAACTGTTTTGTACAGTCAGTATTACTTTATGTTTATCCATACATTTGCTCTTCTTTGGCTCCTTATTCTTTTCAATATTTTTGTGTATCTACCTGATATCTTTTTAATATATTTTATAATATATATCTACTGGCAATGAATTCTCTCAATTTTTGTTTACCTGAAATTGTTTTTATTTTGCCCTTATTTTGGGAGGACATATTCCGTTTAGAATTGAAACTAATTTCTTTGAACTACATAGCATTCTATTATTTTCTGTCTTCCACTATTTCTGTTGAGAGTCCACATCTCAAAATTATTGTTTTTTTTTCCCCTGAAGGAAATATGTTTATTTCCTCTGGCTGATTTTACATTTTTTCTGTCTGTATTTGTCACGAATTTGATCATAATGAGTCTAGATGTAGTTTTCATTGTATTTTTCATACTTGAGTCTATAGAGCTTCTGAAATCTGAGGGTTAATATCTTTCATCAGTTTGGATAATTCTGGGCTATTGTGTATATGAATATATTTTTCTGTACATTATCTTTCTCTTCTTTCCATTGTTTCCCACCTCATCCCCCTCTCCCTTTCTCCCACCTCTCTTTCCTCCTCCCCACCTCCATCCCTTTCTGTCTCACACACACACCCACACACATTTCCTTTGCTATATTTTATCTGGGAAAACCCATTCCTCGTATTATGCATTATTTTGAAGTAATCAAGAGAGGATGAAAACTACACTCGATCCTTTGCAGCATCTCTGAAAGAAATCTGATAGCCATCAGCCACCTAAAAAGAGAAAAGAAAACTGAATTCATGGAGACAGAAACACCAATTTTAAAGAGGAAAATTGTCAGTAAAGGCCTATTTTGAGAAAATTTCGTTGTTTAAACAGCCAGCTCTAAAATCGCTCCAATAGAGCAGTAATAGTCTCCTAGTAAATCCGTAGGACTGAAAAGCAATTACACCCCAGCCACTATGCCAAATAGTCCTATTAGTGGCTCTATCTAGCTTCTAAGGACGTTATGTTCAACCATGTCAAACACAGTTCAGAGAGTTAAGAGCATAAAGGAAGAAAAGTCTCCTTTGGTTCCTTACAAATAAACCCATAGAGGCCATGGAATTTAATCAGGCCAACTTGTCTAATGGGCCTTGCAGAAAGATGATCTAGGGGTGGGATGAACTGGGAGATGGGGGTTGACAATATATACTGTTGATACTATGTATAAGATTGATAACCAATGAGGACCTACTGTACAGCACAGGGAACTCAGTGCTCTGTGGTGACCTAAATGGGAAGGAAATCCAAAAAAGAGGGGATATATGTATACGTATAGCTGATTCACTTTGCTGTACAGTAGAAACTAACACAACATTGTAAAGCAGTGATACTCCAATAAAAAAAAAAGATGATCTAAAATATATCACAAAATCTCCATTAACTGAGATGAAAATGTAGCTTGTACTGGCTTCCCTGGTAGCACAGTGGTTGAGAATCTGCCTGCCAATGCAGGGGACACGGATTCAAGCCCTGGTCTGGGAAGATCCCACATGCCACGGAGCAACTAAGCCCACGCGCCACAACTACTGAGCCTGCTCTCTAGAGCCCGTGAATCACAACTACTGAGCCCACGTGCCTAGAGCCCATCCTCTGCAACAAGAGAAGTCACCGCCCATGCACCACAACGAAGAGTAGCTCCCGCTCGCCACAACTAGAGAAAGCCTGCACGCAGCAACGAAGACCCAACACAGCCAAAAATAAATAAATAAAATAAATAAATTTATTTTTAAAAAACTGTAGCTTGTACTAAAGAGTGCCTTTAAAAATTATTTTTTAATACTAGAGGTAGATCTTCAATGGACTGAATTGTGTCTCCCCCTTCTCAGATTCATATGTTGAAGCTCTAACTCTCAGTGTGACTGTATTTGGAAATAGGGCTTTTTGGAAGTAATTAAGGTTAAATGAGATTATAAGGATGGTATCTTAATCCAATAAATTGGTGGCATAATAAGATTATAAGAAAAGGAAGAGAGCACTCTCCCCCCACCCTCTCTCTCTCTGTCTTTACTATATGAGGGCCCAACAAAAAGGCAGCCACCTACAAGGCAGGAAAGAACCTTCATCAGGAACCATATCAGCCAGCACCCTGGTCTTGGGCTTCTAGCCTCCAGAATTGTGAGAAAATTAATTTCTGTTGTTTTACCTAGTCTATTATACTTTGTTATGGCAGCCTGACCTGACTGATAAATACTTTATTGAGTTCCTGGCACTGTCCTAGATGTGTTATGGCCATTACCTCACTTAGCCTCATGCCAGTGGTAACAAGTATTTTCTCTACATTGTTAACAATCAAGAAATTGGTCTGAGAAATAATGTTTTGAATTACTCATAGATTTGTTTGGCTCCAGTGATCTTTGTATATCATATAAACAACCCCTCAGCAAATGAAAGATTCAGATTGGAAACAATTAAAATACATTGAAAGGAAAAGAGGACCCATTGCACTAAACCTCCTGGACAGGGGAGACTTGCAGGCTTAGTAACCCAGGATCAATTAAATATTTCTCTTCATTATTTGGATGCATTGCATGACATAATCTCCTCCAACTCCCTCCCCCAATTATTATATTGTAATATAAATACAAAAGCCTATGTATAGCATTTTAATCATAAATATAGAAAAGTTTATCTGAATACTCCAGTTCGTGCTATTTTTAGATGGATTGTAAGCTTACTGGGGACAAAAACAGAATTTCATTTTTATTTGTAGCTATCATAATTTTCATTCAAATCCCATGAATAAAGAATGCTGTTAGTAAGTAGTAAATCTAGTGTTTTTGGCATAATAATGAAAGGAGTTGGGTTTATTTTTACTGAGTGCCTCTGGGAGACATCAGATTGGATAATTATTTTTAAATAGAAATAAACTTTGTCCTGTATTGTTTTTTTTTTTTTTTTGGCCACGTGACGCGGTATGTGAGATCTTAGTTTCCTGAGCAAGGATCGAACCCTTACCCCTTACAGTGGAAGCGTGGAGTCTTAACCACTGGACCTCCAGGGAAGTCCCAGATTGGATAATTGACATGTTAGCATGGTGTACTATTTGAAGAATGTCCTATCTGCCTTTAAAAATATTTTTTTGATTGATGAATTATCTCAAGTTTGACATATTTGTGTTAGATTTCTAGCTCCAGAACTTACTGTGTAGTCCTGGGCAAGTTACTTAAAAGCCTCTGTTTTATGATCTGTAAAATGGGAAAAAATAGAATTTATTCATAAAGACTGATATAATATTTAAATAATGTATAAAAGTTGTTTAGCACAGGGCTTAGTAAATATTTATTACTCAATATCGTTTGTTTTACTATGTCGTTGTGGTTATATCCTAGAATTTCTCAAATCAGAGCGCCCACAAGTGGATTTGACAATTGGATTTTGTTCTTTCAAGATGCACAGCATCATAAACATACATTTGATACAATTAGATATTTTACATTCATCCACTCATCAAACTAATCAGGACATCTATTTTGGTACATTTTAAGGATCAAACAGAACTCTTTATCCTAAGATTCCAGCTTAGATTTTAAAAGGTTTAGATTATGCAAAATACAAGGCTAAAAGATACAGATTATAATTGATTTGTTAGTGAGATATTAGATAAATTTATTTAAATGGAAAAACATTGACAATTTTTTCAAGTAACTTTTGAACAAGATCCATGACAGTGAACATGTACTAGTCATGTTGTACTCCTTTTGTTCAAGATGCATTTGAGGATATCACTTCCCCAGAGGATGATCACTCTGCATTCTTTTCTCCATGAGGTTATAGGTACAAATTAATGTACATGGCCATAGCTGCTTCTTTTCTACAACAATATGTATTGAAACAAAATATTAGTGCTAGTTCAAAATATTGAGTTAAATAAAATATAGTTGGCAGAAAAAATAAATCATTTGACAGTTTAGAATTTGTAGTTTGTTTTTTTTTTAAGCAGCAAAACTGTTAAAGGTAGGGAGAGTTTATTAAGCATAGAAACATAAACTCTTAATGACATCTCATTGGTACCCATTTAATTTTTTCTATATCCAGAGGATGTCTCCGTGACTACTTCTCCATTATTCACCAGAAAAAAAGTGCTTCATAAAAGCTATCAAAATCAATTAGAGTTTGTCCACTCTGGGGGGCCAATGAGGCAGAGAATTAACCTCCAACTAATTTCCAAAGTCATTTACCAGCTGATGGCTTAGTACATTTACTGCCACAGGCGCCAGGCGCTTTGGAACATTTGCAAAACGCATGCTGTAGAGTGCAGGAAATGTATCTTCTGGGTCATGATAGATCCATGAGCAATGTTTGTTTATTTTACACTCATAAAGTCCCCTGAGGTCCAGGAAATACACAATTTAATTTTATTATTAAATAATTTATTATTAAATGTATCTATAATCAATAAATTCTATGCTCTCTAATGCAAACTAAAAAATTTCCTGTCACTTTGTTAAATTATTCTGAAGGGCACAACGCAGATAGAGCATTAATATGAGTTCAGATGAATTTTATCTTGAATTCCTTTTATAATAACCAGGAACCAACTCCAGATATTATGACTTCTACAGATGATGATACCTCTTATAATAATCAATTGCTTAAAGTAAAAGTAAAGTCATAATGACTTAATAGATACTGTGGTCTAATTACCTTCTAGGTTCTAAATTATTGGAATAGCTATTACAAACATATTAACTCTCCATGGGCACACTCTTCAGTTGTCTAAAGATGTAGTCAAAATCTAACTATTTTATATTTTTACAGATTACAGTTTTTATCATTTGAGAGTCTGATTTGGACATTACTCTAAAATTTGGAAATTTTAAAATTATATATTTAAGCATGTATATGTGGGTAATAAGTATCACTTTATATGAAAGCATTAACTGAATATGAGATAAGCTAGGAAGAAAATTTCTCCAAAGGTGTCAGGATAACAGGATGAGAAAATGTATCCATGTGCTCAGCATCAACACGTCTAAGAAAATCCTCCTTATGCATTCTGCCAGACAGATAAATTAATCTACATCAGCCTCTAAGAAAGATAACCTAATAAAGATGCAGTGTGAAAGGAAATTGATATTGGGTTGGGGAAAAGAACAAATGAAGTATTTATTAGGATGTATTCAGACTAGCATTTCCAATACTTGTTGATCAAATGAGACTTTAAATATCCACATTTTCAAAAGACTGAAAACAGTTAATAGCATTTGTTTTGTTTTGCTACTGCAGAGTCTAACCAGGTATAATGTTTCCTAATTCAGTCTTGATAATATTTATCTCATTAATTCAAAGGCCTTTGGTTTATAATCATTATGTTATACACATAGAAAGAGCTCTCAAGACAGTCACAACATCAGATAAATCAGATAAATATATTCAAAGGGCTGGTGATGCATTTCTGAAGATTTTGATACTGAGGCCTTCTCAAACCAGGATAACTAGCAGCTTGACAGAAGAATCTAGTATAAACTAAAATACAAAATCTCTGTACTTTTTCACATAAACAGGAAATACCAAAAGAAATTCTAGTTTTCAATGGATTACTTTGACATATATCTCCCCCCATATCCTATCAATAGGGATTCATTGCCTCCAGTTAGAGGGTTAGTTTATAAAATAGTTGAGAAATATTATTAAGAGAAGCAAAACTACCAGGATTCTCATTTAACAGTTTTTAAAGAGGGAATTTTCTGTGTTGTTTTAAAATGTGTATATCATCATAAATAAAATTGATATACTCACACAATGTTCTCCTCTTATAAATTACATACATATACAACCACACACACGTTGTCATGTGATTATTATCAAAACGTAGGTAAATCAAACACCGTCTTGCTTATTCAGATCTTCTCTTTGACAATATCAGTGAATAAAATCCTGCAAATGAAGCAGATGGCATAAATAAGCTGCTTATACCAACACATAGCATGTGCAAAAGATTAATTGAACTGCCTCATCATGAATTATATATATGTGTGTGTATTTATATGTATATATAGAGAGACTGATATATATTTAGAACTAAATGATGTTATTCCCGTACTTTAGTGTGATGACATTAATTATAATAATAATTCTAACACTACTAAAAATAAACCATGAAACTATGAAAGTATTAAAACAATTAAATCTTATTTAATCCCTCATGGTATTGGAAATACATTTAAATGGGCTTTAAAAATTGAAGAGTCACCTTAATCTAAAGATGATGGCATTCTGCTGGTTGGTGTTCTGTGCAAAGGCCATTGAAGGTTGCAGGCTCCGGATACTTTTTCAAAAATAATTTACCCAGAAAAGTATACAACAATTTCAAAATGGCACTAAAGAACTAGTGATACAGTTGGCTGGCTCTGGTTCTCAAACATACAAAAACAGATTTGAGCTGGTTTCATGCCAGCTTTTGGTGATGTTGCACAACTGATCTCTCAGCACCACTGAGAGATGCCCTATTTCCAGGATCCCATATTATGAATTCCGCTTTCTGACCCCAATATCTTGTTCTTATGGGCTTTGGAGGCAGGTAGATGGGGGTTAAAATTCTGACTGTCATAATAAATCATTACCTTGGACAAATTACAGTATTTCTCTGAGGATAAATTTAAATTGATTCTCAGATCTTTTGTAAATATTAGAAAATAAATTATACATGAAATTGCCCTCCAAATAGATAACATTCAACAAATGCTCTTTCATTTTCTTCTAGAACTCTTCACCCTGATAATTAACAATCATCCTTTCTTACTGTCCTTTTCTTCCTTGAGTGCCTGACCACATGTGGACTCCATAGTCAATCATTTGAACTTTGTTCTCACTTTAGATTTAATTTTTTAAAAACTCTTTTCTGTGGTATCCATCTCTTGTTAAACCTATATTAATCCAGCAATTTTTTAAAACTACATCTATTACTGGCACACTTAGCACAACCAGAGGAGATCATGTACAATCATGTTAATTACATGTGCTAGTCAATATCTTTTCTAAAATGGAGGCTCATGTTTCAGAATTGCTGATGGATATTACAGTAATGTTTCAGATGAACCTCAAACTCACAGTGTCCAGATAAAATCTTTTTTGCATATCTTTTCTTTTTTTTCCAGTTTCATTGAGATATAAATGACATATAACATTGTATCTGTTTAAGGTGTACAACATAATTATTTAATATGTGTATATATTGTGAAATGATTACCATAATAAGTTTAGCTGACATCTGTTACCTCACATAGTTACAAATTTTTTTCTTGTGATGAAAACTTGTAAGATCTACTTTCTTAGCAACTTTCAAATATTGTTAACTATAGTCACCATGCTGTGCATTACATCTCCAGAACTTATTCATAACACAAAGTTTGTATTTTTTGACAACCTTCACCCATTTCGACCACCCCTCCCATCTCCCGACTCTGGCAACCACCCATCTGTTCTCTCTGTTTCTATGACTTTGTTTTTTCTTTTAGATTCCGCATATAAGTGAGATCTTGATCTTTTTTTGTCTGATATTTTTCACTTAGCATAATTCCTTCAAGGCCCATCCATGCTGTTGTAAATGACAGGATTTCCTTCTTTTTTATGGATATATATATATATATATATATATATAAAACATTCTCTTTATCCATTCATCCATCCATGGACACTTAAGTTGTTTCCATGTCTTGGCCACTGTAAATAATGTTGCAATGGGGATGCTGATATTTCTTCAAGAAAGTGATTTCATTTCCTTTGAATATATGCCCAGAAGTGTAATTGCTGGATCATATAGTAGTTCTATTTTTTAATTTTCTGAGGAACCACTGTTTTCCATAGTGGTTGCACCAATTTGCATTCCCACTAATAGTGCACTTTTGCGTTTTCCTGATGATTGGTGATGTTGAGCACCTTTTCATGTACCTCTTGGCTCATTTGTATGTCTTCTTTGGAAAAATATCTATTCAGATCCTCTGCTCATTTTTTTAATCGGATTCGTTTTTGCCATTGAGTTGTATGAGTTCTTTATGTATTTTGGATATTAACCCCTTATCAGATATATGATTTGCAAATATTTTCTTGCATTCAGTAGGTTCTAGTTTCCTTTGCTGTGCAAAAGCTTTTTAGTTTAGTGTAGTCCTACTTATTTATTTTCACTTTTGACACCTTTGCTTTTGGTATCAAATCCAAAAATCATTCCAAGGCCAATGTTAAGGAACTTATGCCCTATATTTTCTTCTAGCAGTTTAATGGTTTTAGTTCTTATGTTTAAGCCTTTAATCCATTTTGAGTCGATTTTTGTGTAGAGTGTAAGAAGGGGTCCAGTTTCATTCCCTTGCATTTGGCTATCCAGTTTTCCCAACACCATTTATTAAAGAGACTCTTCTTTCCCTATTGTATATTCTTGACTCCTTTGTCATAAGTTAATTGACCATATATGTGCAAGTTTATTTCTGGGCTTTCAATTCTGTTCCACTGATCTATATGTCTGTTTTTATGATAATAGCATACTGTTTTGATTACTATAGCTTTGTAATATAGTTTGAAATCAGGGCATGTGATGTCTCCAGCTTTGTTCTTCTTTCTCAAGATTGCTCTGGCTATTCAAGATCTTTTGTGGTTCCATACAAATTTTAGCATTGTTTTTTCTATTTCTGTGAAAAATGCCAGTGGGATTTTGATAGGGGTTGCATGAATCTATATATTTTGGGTGTAGTATGGACATTGAAATGATATTAATTCTTCCATTTCATGTGCATTAGATATCTTTCCATTTATTTGTGTCTTCACTTAAAATCTTATTACCTGTTTCTCAAATTTGCTGTGTTTGTCATTCTTCCAGTGTTCAAGCTTGAATAAATGAACTTATCTACTCTTCTGATTGATGATCTTGAGTAGATTTAACTACTTCCCAAATTATTAGCTACATTACAGTTCTCAGTTTGTACCTGAGGCAGAACAATACATAAACAAACAAAATGAAAACTCAATTGTGAAGCTAGTTTTCTAATCATGTCTCCCTTAAAGTTATCCAAGAAGATAATTTCCTAGTTTTCATCCTGGATCTTGGCATTATTCCCTATTTATTTTTAATGTATTTTCTTATTCATCTAAGTGGGCTCTATACCAGCTTCTTCTTATACATCTCTCTATTTAAAATCAAGCTTTAATTTTGATGTCCAATCTGAGCTCTAATCAATGATTCCTGAAATGATGAGAACACCACCAAATTTTGTGAATTTCCTTCTGATATTGGAGACATGTTCATTTAACTATATGTTGTCTGACATCTAACCTTATCATCATATTTCCATTCTCACAAAATCCAATGGTGGTACATGTCAGGTTTTACCCTAAAACTGTGTTAACATATATAAACTATCTCATTTTCCCGACCAAAATCTGGAAAAACAAATCGTATAGGTATTGATGTTTAAAAGTAGTATGAGAGGATCATGTCCAAGTATTTGTTTTGGACCTTTTCTCCCACAATTGAGAAATATAAAACTGGACAAAATACATGGAGCACCTCTTCTCATACAATGAACAACGGGCAGCAAAAGGCTATTATCTTTGAGAGAAGGTAAACATAAGAGGTAAACCCCACCGTTACTTTAGCTTTTTCCCGGTAGAACTTTCCAGATCATAGCACAGGGAAGAATAGACCAAACATACTGGGACAACTGGATAGAAACCTGCAAAAGAATGAATTTAGACCCTTATTTCACACAATATAAAAACATTAGCTAAAAATTGATCAAATATCTAAATGAAAGAACTGAAACTATAAAACCCTTGGAAGAAAACATAGGGCTAAATCTTTAAAACCTTGATTTGGCAAAAAAATTCTTAAGTATGACACCAAAAGCCTGATTCAAAAATCACCATCAATCAACAGTGAAATTATATGGGAAAATAAGCCCTAATTTTAAAACCACTTTTAGATGCATATCATTTTTCTTGAAATTAAAAGCATCATAACTGAAACTGAAGACTATGATGAAGAGACTGTGAATACCATAGTAAAGTACCTGTGGTAGACAGAATTCTCAAATGGCCCCCAGCATTCCTGGCCCTGCTATCCAAACCTTTGTGTCATCACCTCCCCTTGGGTGCAGGTAAAACTGACTTGCTTCTTACCAATGAAATATGGTGAAAGTGATCAGATAGTTACACCTCTGAGTGTATTACATTGTATGAAACTCTGTCTTAGCAGATTGAAAAGAGATTTCCTGTTAACCTTGAAGACACAAACTGCCACGTTGTGGAGAAGGCCATGTGATGTGAAATAGGGGAAGCCTCTAGGAACTGTGGACCTCATGCTCCAATCACGAGGAAGTGAATGCTGCAAACAAGTACCTTGGAAAAGGGCCAACCCTGAACCTCAGACAAAATGCCAGTCCTGGACAACACTTTCAGCCAGGTGAGACTGACTGTGAGCAGAAGACACAGTTAACCTATACCTGGGCTCCTACATAGGAAACAGTAAGATAACAAATAGGTGTTTCAAGCCTCAAAGTTTGTGGTAATTTGTTATGCAGCTTTAGAAAGCTAAAACAATACCCGAAGGGAAACAAGGTCTCCAGATAAAATAAACTGGTCACATATTTTCTAGTAAATATTTTGAGGTCATTATTAACGGTCTCCGTGAGTTCTTAATTTTCCCATTAAGTATTGGTATATACATACTTAAAAATATCCAACTTAAATATTTATTCTTAGTTTCATTATTATAACACTGCTTTTTAAACCATCCCTTGGGCTTTAAACTGCTCTAAAATGCAGACTTCTTCAAAAGATGCACTTTATCTCAATTTCTTTCATTAACAGCTTATCAGTATGTCAAACTTGAATCTGCTACTTTTAAATATTAATTTAATGATGAAATTTAAATTGCTTGTCTAAGAATGAATTAAATTACCAAGTCAATTGTGTTTATAAACCCAAACATAATGGTATCCTAAAAACATCTGAGAAAATGATCTCCCAATGGGAATTTATACTTCTCTGTACTACTATATACTCAGAAGGATGACAAGAGTACAAGAAAGGGAAGGAAAAAGGAAATGAGGAAGGAATGAAGAAAGGGAGAGAAGAGGAGAGATAGCAATGGTATTCATATTTTTATAACCCCCATAGGGCCAAATTTAGAGAAGGGCACAGAATAGCTTGTTAGTAAATATATGTTGCATGATAATTTAAAATAAACAAATGTTCAATTAGCACTCAGATGAGGAAAGTCCTGGAGTTGGGGAAAGAAAGATAAATTTTTCACATAAATGTGTGTGGTTGAGTATTAGTGTGTGTTTGTGGATGTGTGTGTGTGTGTGTGTGTGTGTGTGTGTGTGTGTGTGTGCATGCAACTCTAGAGGAATGGTCTTTGGGGGAAAGACACCAAGAACTCTAAGTACTGTTTAGCTGGACAAAAATGGATATAATTGAGGTAAAATCTCATTTCATTTGTACCTCTTTTGTTTTTTAAAGGACAGTACTGTTTTTGTTCATTGATTTTTCACATATAATTGAGTCATGTTGACATGTTAAGTTACCTCATTATATTCAATGATAGTTTTCCCTTGAACTATATGGTCACCTGAACCTTAGTGCTTACTATAATGCTAATAGCAATTTCCTTTTGAATTTCTAATTTTTCTGAATCATATCAGCTTCTGGTCATGATGCCTTGGTGTCTAAAAGGTACGATAACTTCATAAGAGAAAATAGATAAAGCTTATAAAGCTTTTGAATCATCTACTATTAGACTTAAAGTTAAATGATTTTTTATCACTCTTAGAAATCAGTGACCTAGTCAGAATGAAAACTATCTTTTCTTTGGAAGTTGTCAGAAAATAGTTAAAGGAACTTAAAGAAAAACTCTAAAGAAAATAATTTGAAGGCGAAAGGAGACATTTTCTTAGAAATACCATGGCCATGTAATTTTTTAAAACTATTAAATTTATGAAATAACATGTCAGTATAACAAATCATGTTGGTAATTTTCAAATGGTTGAGTGCTATAAAATGCCTTTGATATACCTGAGGTTTGACTTCTAAAGGAATCTTATATTTCTGAATCATTGATTGAATTTTTTGAGCTCTTTCAATACTAGGAGGCACAAAGATCTATGAGAATCCACTAGAAACTGAACCAAGAGGCCACACTTGAAAGAAATGTTATTTTCTTTGTAAAAATAAGTGATGATAGGAAGGTGAAGAAAATAGAATACAATTTTTTTTTTCATGTTTTCAGTCAGCAGGTACTAAAAGAATAGAACAAATCTTTCCAAAATGCTAGTAGTTAAGTGTACACCATAGTCCTGGTGCCCAAATTCCTTTCAAACTGGAAATTCTCAGGAAGTGAAAGGCCATGTTTCAACACTCAGGAAGCTGAAAACCATGAGCCATATTTAAGTTCATATAAAAATACTCACAATGTGCATGAATATATATTATCAGATAACATTTCTAATGATGCCTACTCCTCTCAAAAACATCATTACAAAAATAATGGACATGTTGCTTGTGATTTGTTGTTGCCTAGAAAAATTTACTTTCTTATTCCAATTGGAGGATAGCAGAACCCCTAGAGGTACTAGACTGTATGATTCCTAGCTGACCATCTGCCCCAACTGCAAGTAGAGATGGTCATTTGCTGCTTCTATCACCCAATATGACTTGTGCATGTACCTATTACGGATCCATTAACACTATATTTGCAGTTGTAGTTTATATATCGTCTCTATTTGTCTCTAATGCCGGTTGGGGACGTTTCTTATTCTCATTCCTTTCAGGATACTCTAGCACCTTTACAAGGCCAGGCACACAATAAGCACCAATAAAAATATATTGAATAAATATTAACAACTTTCAGGACTAAACCCAGCTCAGTCTCACTTTCTGTAAAGTTATGTCCCACCTTTGAATGTATCCTACCTTTAATATTTAGGTCAGGACAAACTATATAAGAAGGTAATCTTTTCTCAGATTTGCTTGCTGTTACCAACATTCACACACTATTTCTTTCCTGTAATTGTTTTTATCACTCATCTATTAAGAAAGAGCCCAAGATAACTTGAGTTACCATAAGGACTTAGAGAATTCAAAAGGTGATTTGCTTCAGCCACCATCCAGAGTCTCATAGGCCCTTCATTCATGAAGCAGCTTCCATAGACTGCTATTGAAAGTCATTTAGGCTACGTATCATTTCATATTGCTATCTTTAATATGTACAAAGTCAAGGTAGCACTACCTAGAGCAGCCCTATCCAATATATATAAATATATAAAAATTTATATTTATTTTGAGCCACATATGCAATTAAGAAAATTTCAATAGCTCCATTAATAAGGTAAAAAGTAACAGGGAAATTAATATTAATAATGTTTAATTACTCAATATATGATATTTGAACATGGAATTTCTTTAAAGAAAATATTAATGAGATAGTATAAATGACATGAAAATATTAATGAGATAGTATAAATGACACCATTTAAAGTCAGAACTAGAATATTCTGCAAGTGCAAGTCACTGTACTCTAGAATGTTTTCAAGATTTGATTTATCCAATGGCAGCTTTGATATTTCCTATTCAAGCTGCTTTAAGCAACAACAGTGAATCAAACTCATTGAGCTGTTTCCATCAGTCTATTCTACTCTTGGAAAAGTCATGTATGCCTCTTAACCTTTTCCATACATCTAATGTTATGAAAGAGAAAAATCAACAACCCATTAGCTCAAGCCTTCATTAAAACGTTGCAACACAAGAATAGGTCCAAGACTTGTGTCCTGAAGGGAGCAAATAGCTCAAAGATTTCATAAGCTAGATTGAGGAAAGTCAGTTAAAGTTCAGTTTGCTCTAAAAATTAGGCCCTGCTCATATTCTCAGAAAGTATGGAAAATCTTATGCTTTCTGTCCTTATGCATGGATCATGGGATGGAAAGTATGACTAAGGTCATGGTTTAGCAAACATTGCTTGAACAATTTAGTTTCAGTAAGGGATGGAAGGAGAGGAAGTGGGAGGATAGTAGGAACTACAAGGGTCACTGTGGCTTTCAAGATCATTCTTAGTCCTTCCTTGAGGCCAGCATTGGCTTCAAGGTAAACATATTGAGGTCAAATTTCAGAGTCCAGATTTTCACCACTAGCTGATGTTTCTGAGTCTGAAGAACTAATGAGCATTGTTCTTATAAGAAATAATTGAGTCTAGAGTGCATTCAATAATTTCTCCTCTGACCTTTTGTTTTATATAGTGATTTCGATTATCATTTGGGATGGCAGCTACACAGAAGCATTTAAGACTGGAAAGAATAAACATAGGGCTGGGATGGAAAATAAGTAGAATCATTAATAACCAATGAAATGCTCTGCTTAGCTCTCCAACTATTTTCCCTAGTTCTATTAAGGAAAAAAAGTCTCATATCCTAAATTCTATCTGAATCCTCCCTCTGGATGACCCAGAAAGTGGTACAGAGGCCAGGTCTCCATTTTCCTAAAAATAAATCTCTTCTGTTGTATCTTTTATCTTGTCAGTCAGATTTTGTGAAAACATCAAAGATTAATCTGGAAATCAAGGCATTAGTATTAAGGGGAAAAAATCTTAACTTTTTATTTTTGAAAATTAACAATCTATTAACTAAGAAAACATTTTAAAATATAATAGTAACCCAAAGAGGAAGTGTATGACAATTAGTAGTTCCCAGAAGTGGAGGTCTTTGTTCTGGAATCTTGGGCCAAAGCTATTTATACCTGGAAATCTACTGCTTGATGTGAGATTCTTGGAAAAGCTTTCTCCTGCCTCAACCCTTCTGCTTTGGAAAAATCGTGTGAGATTCTCAGCTTCAGATCTCCAGATAGTGACAGCATCCTATTATGGGAGCATATATTTTTTGAATTAGGAAGCATGGATCCAGAGATCTATGCCTTGTAAATTTCCTACTGTATCAGCAGTTAATAATATCTGAAGTGTTTCCAACAAATTTCAAGACCAGTCTCATGTTGGTGTCACTTCAAGTAAAACAGGGTTCTGGGCTGAAGGTCATGGAGAGATTCCTGTGATTTCTCTTTAGGAAAAGCCAGCTATGCCTTCTGATTATAAACTTGGGTATATTGCATCAGTCAGTTATGGGAGGTGTAATTCCAAATCCCACAGGGTGACCTGTGATTTGTTCATAATATAAGTTATGATTTCTTGTGGATGAAAATGATAGCTCTTAAAAGTTGAAGGTAGTACTTTGGCCATCACTTTTATACTTCTTCAGATAATTTCACAAGATTTACTTTTAGGGTACCATCTTTTTCTTTCAATTTTCCCCTGACAACTGGGGAAGATAAAGACAATATATTTATTTACTTATAATCACGTATATTCATATTTACAATATATTTATTATGTGAGTATAATAACTAATTATATTTAATATATGTATATCAATGGGGAGAGAGAGAGAAGGAGAGAAAGGGAGAGAGAGAAAGAGAGTGAACACATCTGAGAATGCTGAGAATGAACAACTTAAAAATGTCATAGATGGTTTATTTAGACATTTGCCATGTTATTTACTAATACTTTGGTATTATAGATATCAAATCTGGAGTTAATATTTGTATATATTCATCCTTCCTAATCTCTATGTTCTGGATGGACATGCCATTAAATGCCTTCCTAAGATAAGAAATAGATTGTAAGCCATCATGTCTAAGATATTTTAGTGCTTCAGATTAAATGTAACTGAAAGTCAGTAAGGGAGAGTATTATTAATGAGTTATAATTTGTGAAAAAGAATAGAATCACTCATAATTATGCAGCAGATGACTCTCAAATATATGTACCATAATTAAAACCTGAGTATGTTTTCTGTATATTTGCAGTGGGGATTAAATTGTTGATTACACTTAAGTGGGTGATTCTATTTAAATTTTTAATTCCGTTTTAATTTTTATTTAACTTATGGAGGCTGTCCTTTTTATAACAAAAATAGGACTGAAAAGACACACTAGGGCTTCCCTGGTGGCGCAGTGGTTGAGAGTCTGCCTGCCAATGCAGGGGACGCGGGTTCGAGCCCTGGTCTGGGAAGATCCCACATGCCGCAGAGCGGCTGGGCCCGTGAGCCACAATTGCTGAGCCTGCGCGTCTGGAGCCTGTGCTCCGCAACGGGAGAGGCCGCGACAGTGGGAGGCCCGCGCACCGCGATGAGGAGTGGACCCCGCTTGCCACAACTGGAGAGAGCCCTCGCACAGAAATGAAGACCCAACACAGCCATAAATAAATAAATAAATAAATAAATAAATAAATAAATAAATAAATAAATAAATAAATAAATAAATAAATAAATAAATAAATAAATAAATAAATAAATAAATAAATAAATAAATAAATAAATAAATAAAATTAAAAAAAAAAAAGACACACTATCCTTTTTATTATATGTAGGA
The DNA here is from genome assembly GCF_028021215.1 of Eschrichtius robustus. Classification (NCBI taxonomy): domain Eukaryota; kingdom Metazoa; phylum Chordata; class Mammalia; order Artiodactyla; family Eschrichtiidae; genus Eschrichtius; species Eschrichtius robustus. Next base: position 98,530,761 of record NC_090831.1, on the reverse strand, counting down.
ACAGAAACAGATTCACTTAATACTTTGATATATAGAATTCTGTGGCTACTGCATGTCTATAGCACTTTATTTCACTTGTGATACCTATTTATAGTATATTTAAGCACAGTGTTCCTCTTTAATATACATTACATCTTTAAAAATCCATGAACAAAATACAGTCAAATTCAAAGTCATGACTTACCCCATGGAAATGTATAATTTTTATTAAGATTGTAAAAATGTAATTATTACTGGCACTTTTCTGTTTTCCTTCTTGCATTCAAGTTTTAGAAATAAAGTACAGGACAACACTTAATATTCTAGTAAAGAAGTCTTAGGCAGAGTATATTTATAATCTTATCCACCTATATCCAAATGCTCTGCTTAATTCCATCTTTCATCTGACTTGCAAAATTTCCATTACCTTTACAAACATAATTCCAAAAATGAGCTCAGGAAGAAAATGACAATATCTTGAATTCTATTCTATTAATAATAAACTCTTATGCAGATATAAACTTTCATTTGTTTCTTTCCTTTGATAATCATAATGACTTTGTGAGAGATAATCACAGCAGAAAACTGAGCTTGACAGAATATTGAGACAGTTTTCCCAAGTTCCAAATCTGTAAGGCTGGAAATATAAACTGAGATTTTCTGGTTCTAACTCTAGTGCCTTTAATCTATTCCGTATTTCATTTCAAAATACAGATATGTCCAGGTGGCAGGATCAGAGGTCAGAATTGAGGTAAGTATATCTAATGGTCTCACAGTCATTCACAATAGTGCCAAAGCAGTTTTGAATATTTTGGGTCTCCCTGTACATTAGTCTGCACTTATTACTATTCTCAAGGTATATCATAATAAAACTCTAATTAATAAGTGCTTATTCAAGGAAAAGGCAGAACCACAAGTCAATGTCATCTTGACAAAGTTGCTGTGGTTTTTATTGTTGGTTTATAAACTTTAGTTTCCAAAAAGAGAGTACGTGTTAGTAATAGGGTGGTTATCACATACTAGGGTAAATGTACAATACTATAAATATAGATTCAAAAGAATGTCTCTAGTTAGCAGATCTGTTTACTGAGATGCTCAGATCTGATCCAGGATATCATTGGGAGTACTTGGGATACCTGTTCTCTCTATTCTCCTCTTAGTTGAAGACTTTACTAACTTCTCCAGGAAAACCACTTTAACCCTTCCTTCCCAATCAAAGCACAATAACACTTTGTGTATATATAAATATTGATACAGATATAGGTATAGATAGATATTGTAATGTATATATATATATATATCTATTATAATCTGTTAGCCTATAGGGAAGCCCACCTTTCTCCTTCTCCCAGTCTTCCTTTGTCCTACCCCCAAATAGGAATATGTCACGCAATTATTCAAGTACTATGATTTGCCTTTCGTGTCTCTTAGGAGACTTGCACTTTTCCTAGAAGACTAGAGCAATGGGAAGGCTTGGGAAGACCCAGCATTTTTCTTGTCTGTCTGTTGAGCTCCTTCCTTCTACACTGTCCAAGAAGTGAGCAAGCTGAGACCCAGCCTCCTTCCTCAGAACTCTAATGTCTAGCACAAATGCCAAAAACCAGCTCTGCACAAGGTGTGGAGCAAAACCCTCGCTGACTCTTCTGTTTTTGCAGTTACAATGTCTTTATGGATTGTGAGCACTTCTTTCACAAATCTTTTCTCACCAACATTGTTGTGAAATATAAAGAGCTAAAGTCCAGGTGTATGTTCAGAAAGAAACTGGCAAAAAAAAATCTTACTAACTTTGATTCTCAAGTCACTGTCATCAGAAAGAGAAGTTTCTGTGTGGACCAGTCATGCCAGTGTCGAAATAGAGGTTTTAAGACAAAGCATCAAGTAGAAACACTCTTTTTTGTTTCTTTCTTTTTTTGTTTGTTAACCACATCCTTTGTCCATTTATCTCCTTTGAGGCCCTAGATAAGTAATAAGTGGCTTATTAAGAATAACATTCGAAGTTTCAGAAATCTGAGTTCTGGATCCTATCTTTTGATGTCTTCACACTCCCAGCATAACATGTGTTTGTCATATCATGATTACTTTTTCATAAGTTTGTCTTCTCCATCAAAGTAAACTCTTTGAAGTCATAGGACATTTGTTATTCACATTCTCTTTGCAGGTTACTTTATTGCCTAGCAGGCACTTGATGTTTGCTGAATAAAATATCAAAGAAATGACAAAAGTACTACAGGACAGGCCACTCAGACAACCTGGAGAGCATTTGACAGATGGAATTCAAAAACTACTACTTGAACGTTCAACTCACATAAAAATATGCTTTGAAAAATAAAATGCTTGGAAATTAATTGTTGAAGTCAATTTGGTTTGTAAAGTATTGACATAACAGGCTTAGTGTAGTATCAGTTTCTTCCTACTTTTAATTACAGCAAAATACTTCATATAAGATAATTAACTACTGAAGATCACATGCAAATTTCTTTATCAGTTTCTGAAAGTCTTCTATCTAGCTACATCTCTCTAGTTCTGTGGGCACAAGTTATGGATTTTTTTTCAGAAAATGTTTACCAAAGATGATAGATCTATACCTAATATTTTATTTTTTAGATGTAAGTCACAGGGGTCCCAGAAATCAATGTTTCTTTTGTCATTGTCTTATATAATATTGAGAGATACACTCAAGCATCTTTCTAGGCAAAATAAAATTTAGGATATAAAGTGAATATTAAGAAGAGTGGTTCTAAATTATTACAGCTTTAGCAGTTTGCAAAAGAGGATTTCTGAAAAGCTTTGTGAAAATGCAAAATTGAATGATTTCTCAGTTTGTTTACTTCACCTTTTCTTTTGGTAATATTGATTGTTTTGTATGTTTGTCCTTGCAGTTTTAATTCATTTAGTGAAAATAATATTTATCTCTAAGGCATCATTTTCTATTCAGAGTCATTATGTGAACAAGAATATGAATTTGGCATAAATAGAAGTGAGAACTTCATTTTAACCAGAAACAAAAGCAATGCTTTGCCCACCTGAAAAGCAAAGTAGTTATTGCAAGCTGTAAGGAAAAAGAGGCTTAACTGTCACAGCATTCACCTAATTTGTATTCAATAACAAGAATCTCATTTTTTTATATTCAGTGAAAGAAAGTGTCTGCATTGATGTTTTAAAACATGGTATCTGATATTACTCTCATTTGTTTTGTCCCTTCAGCTGTAAGAGAATCAATAAACAACAGGCATAATATTAACATTTTAGATTGTATATAAAGTGATTATTCAGCTGGCCTAGATCTGTAAGTCTGGGTGGTGATTTTGCAATTACTGTGTTGTGATGTTTCTAAACACTGATTCCTGTTATTAAACACTGATTCAGTTAAGCACTACTCTGTTAGATTGATTCTAAAATGCCTTGTTCCAGTTTGGAACAGTGGATGGGACTGTGAGTTTGTTGTCATATTAATTTAATCTCACACCCTGGCAATTAGCCCCACATAGCAATCTTAATCATGTTCCAAAACAGCTTTGTTAATAGTTTATTTCAGTAAAATGCACTTTAAGGCAAGAGGAATTGCACTGCTAACCTACAAGGTCTATATTGTACTTTTCTTTAAAGACTTGACCAAGTTCATATGGCACTCATTAACTATTTTCTATTATTTCTTTTTTCTCTTTTAGATTTCTAATCTATTTGTGAAAGCTATTATATTAACAACTGCCTTCTAAGACCAATATACAGATCCTGAAATTACTTCTGATATTCTCCGAGTCTTGATCTTCATAAAATATATAATTGCTGAACTCTATTTTATCATGTAAAAGCTATTATGTCACATAATTTAATAAGGATAAATGGAGTAAAAATATAAACAGCTGCCTACAATAGACATTATTTATCAAACATTAACTCCTATTAATGCCTTTTGTTCTGAAACTTTAATTTTTACTCATTCCATACCTCCTTTTGAAGGAAAATCAAATGCATTAAGCTCAGGCACAAGAATGTTTTGTTTAGGTTAAGAGGCTCATGTTTCAATCCTTTCAATATGCAACATGCAATGAGAACATGAATAGAACTAGGTCCTGAACACACTATTGGTGTTTCCTTTCCAGGTTCAGTGTCCTGTCTAGATTTAGATGGAGAAGGAGAGGAGGAGAAGTACGATGAAGAGGAGAAGGAGGAGGAGGAGGAGGAGGAGAAGGAAGGAGAATGAACAGAGGTCAGGTGCACAATCACCTAAAATCCAACCATCCATCACTTCTACATAGTGTGTGTGTGTGTGTGTGTGTGTGTGTGTGTAGTGATTACGCACACAGCTCATGTCTGAGTTTGCATGTTTAAGGGTTGAAGGCAGAGTCTTACGCAGAGATAAGAAAATATGGGACAAATACCCTTCCATTTATATGAGATATCACACTTGTGAGAATACTGTTTTTCTCTAACTTAAGTGCATGATCCCCACAACCATTTGAAAAAAATGTGGAACTACCCGGTATAATTAGAAAAGGAGGAGCATATTTGGAGCTTAGCATTCATTCCTACAGAGTAAAACAAGACATGCCTGGCTCTCAAACTAGTCAGTTACCTAGTATAATTCTGTTCAGATACATCAGACATAATAGCAATATGTGTAATGTTGAAATGCACCTAAATACATTTTATGAGATTTGAACAGTGGGACACTAATTTATCATTATACACAATTCTTTGCTACCTGAACTCAATCAAGACCACTAAAGTTCCATAACTTAACCTCTTCCAGGATGTAAATAGAAAGTGTCTTGAAAATACACATGCACATTTTAATATATTTTTCTGACACAAATACTGTATTACATAAGATTTTGTTTCAAAAATGAAAATATGCTCAACTCTGAAAATAATTTGTAGTTAAAAATTCAAATGTTAACCCAAGTTTATTTATATTGCCACTTGTCTGTGTTCACATTTTATTACCCAACAGTTTCTTAAGAGGATTTAGAGTGCTCCAAATAATCTCAAATTTCAGTAGTTTCTGCAATTATTTTTTTAATTTTTATAAACTGAACTTGTTTTCTGTAGAGAAAATGAATAGATAACTTGAAAGCCTTTTAAAATTATTCTCCTTTATCATATGAATTTTACTTTTAATAAGTTCAACCTTGTTTTCAAAAGTTTATTTCAGATATTTCTGTTATTTAGGAATTGTTTGAGTCTTTTATGTTTTAAGATTAGTATGCATATCCTAGAAACTAAGAGTACATTCGGTATGCCAATTGAAAGTTGTGTTTACAATGCACTCATATATGTTAATATAAGCTTGCACATCTTGCTTACAGTACCAAAAAGTTGCAAGAAGAAACTGGACAATGGAATAAAATACTTAGAAACATTAATACATAAACAGTCCAAAGGGCTTGGGAATAATGAGAGAGCCCCTGAATAATACGGAGATAAGGCCAATGCAAATGTGCAGGAGGACAGTTCTGCAGATATGGAAATGTCACACTGAGTTTGGGCTTTTCTGTCATCACACTTCTCTTCATTCCCCTCAGCCAGGCTTCCTGTTGATCCCCTTCTCTAGTCAGGTGTCTACTTGCAGCCTGTTTCCAATAACGATCCTCTTTGCTTTCAAGACCTCCTACTCTAAGAATAAAAAGGAAAAAGAAAGCATACACCTGCTTGTAACAGATTTTCCAAATCTATAATCAAATCAGTGTACCTTTGAAATCAAATGGAAATTTTAAAAATAAAAGAATATTTCTCTCTCTTTTTTCCTACTTACAAGATTACCCTGAATCTATTATATTATTTCTATTATTTCAGTTCCTGTGCTTGGTATAGGAGAGAAAGCTTGAACTTTTAGCCATGAATTAAGTTCTAATTCTAGAATTTTAAGTTACTATTTTGATGGGCACTCAAATGCCTTAGTATTCCCATATGGAAAGCAGGGAGAGTAATATTCCCTTATAAAATGATACTAAAATGTAATATATGGCTGTATGCAAAATACCTGGAAAGTATTTTGTCTTTGTACTGGGTAGAATTGTGTCCCCCCAAAAGATATGTTCAAGTCTTAAACCCCAGTACTGGTGAATGTGATCTTATTTGCAAATAAAATGTTGGCAAATGCAATTAAGTTAAGGATCTCAGAATGAGATCATCCTGAATTTAGGGTGGAACCTAAATCCAATCACCGGTGTACTTACAAGAGAAAAGAGAGGGAAATATGACACACACAGGGAAGAACACCCCATAAAGAACATAAAGTTGGAGGTGTAGATTGTAATTATGAAGCCCCAAGCTGAGGAACATCAGGGGTTTCTGGTGGCCACCTCAAATTAGAAGAGAAGTTTGGAAGGGATTCTCCCTCAGATGCTCAAGAAGGTATCAATACTGTCAACACCTTGACTGTGGACTGTGAGAGAACAAATTTCTGTTCCTTATGCTGTCTAGTTTCTGGTTATTTGTTACAACAGCCATAGGAAACTAATACAGTCTTCAAAATTGATTCTAGTTCTTTTGTTTTACTATGAACTTGTATATTTTCAAGGGTGAGATCTATTCGGTGTGCACCAATATGTCTGTATCAGTTAAGTGTGGCTGGCATTGCTTTGTTTAGTGCTCAACTTGGTAAGATTTGGCCTGTGCCATAACTAGTACATATTTTGAATATTATTCCTCTCTATTTATTTGACTGATTCATCCTGAGCACTGAAAATGTACCCACTGATAGGAATAGAGGTGAATTTAGAAGGAGGAGAGGAATGCAACAAATTGTGGAAGGCAGAGGATGAGGTCTAACCAGGGTTATATTTTGCCTGGTAAGACAGGACATACTACAAGTCTTCAGGTAAGAACAGAAATGTATGTAAGCCCGAATAGCGTCTGCCTGAAAACAAGAAGTATTAATATTAAGCATGCCAAAGGCAGGCTTAAGAACAAGAGTATCTCTTAAGGTTTTTTCCTAAGGTAATATATGACCAAAATTCTGTGACCTTTTGGCTAGACTCCAGCTACTCTAAGGCAGCTTCATACAACATGCATAATTAGCTTGGCAGACTCAGACAGTGTTCTAGGTATTTATGGGAAGTGGAAAGTGGACAAGACATTTCTTGTCCTCAGGATTTTACAGTCTAATTAGAAGGGTGAGATATATACACTAGAAAATTTTTCTCACGGTTCTCGAGGCTGGAAGTCTGAGATCAGGGTGCCATGAATTCTCTGGTGAGAGCATATTTCCCTGTTAATAGAAGGTTGTTTTCTTGTTGTACCCTTACATGGCAGAGAGCAAAGAGAAACAAGCTCTCTCTTGACTCTTTTAAGGGCACTACTCCCACTCATGAGGCCTCTACTCTTATGAGTTAATCTAATCCTAATTATCTCCTAAAGGTCCAACCTCCCAATATCATCACATTGTGGGGGGGGGGACAGGGTTTCAACATGTGAATGTGGGGGGACGCAAACATTCATCCATAACAGTGATGCTCTGTAAAATAAGTTTTTAAAGTAAAATTTATTACTGAGTGGAAAATTCTCTGAATATAAAGCAGATACATCTTTGTATCTTTGATTATTTTCATGTCATGAAAAATAATTGGAAACAGTTATGTTTTCAGTTATTTTTTAAAACTAGAAAATATGCTCCAAAATATATGTGCCTCTGATCTCTGTGAAACAGATAAATATTAGAAATTTGTAATAATCTTCTCTACACACTCCTATTTAAATGTATGTGGAAAAGGAAAAAACATACAAAAAATAAGAAAAAGAAATACAACTGTATTCTGCTCTGGTCTTAGTTAGGTCTGAGTCCAATTTTCAGTGCCTTCCATGTGAGACCAATCTAATTTGGCAAAATTGATTCCTAGGCACTTTAGGCAAGAGTCTCTTTATTGGGGATATTAATTAAAATGAGAAAATTATATAGACCATCTCTTTAATTCCATCTACCCCCACAGTCTTGAGATGCTGTGCACTTCATTGATGAATCCTGCTAGTCTGTGGATCCTTTTCCATCTAAAACAGCATCTTTCATGGACCAAACATTCTAAAACAGATTCCAGGAATACAATTTTCTGTGGCACCAACAGTTATTCATCCACTGATAATATCCAATAACAGAATTTGTCTCAGTGTATTCTGTGAAAAACAAACAAACACTGCTTAGAGTACTCTGTGACTTGACCCAGAGGCTCAAGATTTCCCCCTTTCTATAGAGGCTGGGACAGGGAAGAGTCTGATGTCCCAGCTACACTAAATGCCATTCTTTAATAATTATCTTTATTTATTACCCTGAAGGTTCTCCTTGTGAACACTCCTGACCCTTGTTCAGACTAGTGATTCTCAGCCATAAACACAATATTAGAATCACTTCTGGAGTTTCTAAACCTCCCGAGATCCAAGCTATACCCCAAATCAATTAAAGCAAAATCTTGGGAGTTAGATCCAGGCATCAGTTAAATTTTAAAACTTCGAGACAGAGGGGGACCTTCAAGATGGCGGACATGGAGATCACCTTCCTCCTCACAAATACATCAGAAATACATATACATGAGGAACAACTCTGACAGAACACCTACTGAATGCTGGCAGAAGACCTCAGACCTCCCAAAAGGTAAGAAACTCCCCACGTACCTGGGTCGGGCAAAAGAAAAAACAAAAAACAGAGACAAAAGAATAGGGACAGGACCTGCACCTCTGGGAAGGAGAGTGAAGGAGGAAAAGTTTCCACACACTAGGAAGCCCCTTCACTGGTGGAGATGGGGGGTGACATGGGGGAAGCTTCAGAGCCATGGAGGAAAGCGCAGCAACAGGGGTGCAGAGGGGCAAAGTGGAGAGATTCCCACACAGATGATCGGTGCTGACCTGCACTCACCAGCCTGAGAGGCTTGTCTACTCACCTGCTGGGACGGGTGGGGCTGGGAGCTGGGGCTTGGGCTTTGGAGGTCAGATCCCAGGGAGAGGACTGGGGTTGGCTGCGTGAACACAGCCTGAAGGGGGCTAGTGCAACACAGCTAGCCGCGAGGGAGTCCAGGAAAAAGTCTGGACCTGCCTAAGTGGAAAGAGACCATTGTTTGGTCTCTTTCTCTGCGCGAGGGATTCAGACCACCGCCTAAACGAGCTCCAGAGATGGGCCCGGGCTATCCGCGTGGACACCAGAGACGGGCATGAGATGCTAAGGCTGCTGCTGCAGCCACCAAGAAGACTGTGTGCAAGCACAGGTCACTATCCACACCTCGCCTCATGGGAGCCTGTGAAGCCTGCCACTGCCAGGGTCCCGTGATCCAGGGACAACTTCCCTGGGAGAACACATGGCGTGCCTCAGGCTATTGCAACGTCGCACCAGCCTCTGCTGCCACAGGCTCTCCCTGCATTTCGTACCCTTCCCTACCCTTCTCCCGCCAACCTGAGTGAGCCAGAGCCCCCTAATCAGGTGCTCCTTTAACCCTCTCCTGTCTGGGTGAAGAACAGATGCCCTCAGGCAACCTACAAGCAGAGGCAGGGCCAAATCCAAAGCTGAACCCCAGGAGCTGTGCAAACAAAGAAGAGAAAGGGAAATCTCTCCCAGCAGCCTCAGGAGCAGCCGATTAAATCTCCACAATCAAGTTGATGTACCCTGCATCTGTGGAATACCTGAATAGACAGCGAATCATCCCAAAATTGAGGTGGTGGACTTTGGGAGCAACTGTAGACTTGGGGTTTGCTTTCTGCATCTAACTTGCTTCTGGTTTTATGTTTATATTAGTTTAGCATTTAGAGCTTTTTATCACTGGTGGGTTTGTTTATTGATTTGTTTCCTCTCTTCCTTTTTTTTTTAATATATATATATTTTTGTTCTTTTTCCATTTTTGTGAGTGTGTACCTGTATGCTTCTTTGTGTGATTTTGTCTGTATAGCTTTGCTTTTACCATTTGTCCTAGGGTTCTGTCTGTCATTTCTTTTTTTTTGTATACTTTTTAGCACTTGTTATCATTGGTGGATTTGTTTTTTGGTTTGGTTGCTCTCTTCTTTCTTTCTTTTTATTTTATTACTTTTTTATTTTTAACAATAATATTTTAATAACTTTATTTATTTTATTTATTTTTTCTTTCTTTCTTTCTTTCTTTCTTTCTTTCTTTCTTTCTTTCTTTCTTTCTTTCTTTCTTTCTTTCTTTCTTTCTTTCTTTCTTTCTTTCTTTCTTTCTTTTTTTCTCCCTTTTCTTCTGAGCCGTGTGGCTGACACAGTCTTGGTGCTCCAGCAGGGTGTCAGGCCTGAGTGCTGAGTGGGAGAGCCGAGTTCAGGACTTTGGTCCACCAGAGACCTCCTGGCCCCACGTAATATCAAACGGCAAGAGCTCTCCCAGAGATCTCCAACTCAATGCTAAGACCCAGCTCCACTCAATGACCAGCAAGCTCCAGTGCTACACACCCTATCCCAAACAACTAGTAAGACAGGACCACGACCACACACATTAGCAGAGAGGCTGCCGAAAATCATAATAAGTTCACAGACACTCCAAGACACACCACCAGATGCGGTCCTGCCCAGCAGAAAGACAAGACCCAGAGTCATCCACCAGAACACAGGCACCACTCCCCTCAACCAGGAAACCTACACAAGCCACTGAAGCAACCTTACCCACTGGGGACAGACACCAAAAACAATGGGAACTAAGGACCTGCAGCTTGTGAAAGGAGACCCCAATCACAGTAAGTTAAGCAAAATGAGAAGACAGAGAAATACACAGCAGATGAAGGAACAAGGTAAAAACCCACCAGACTAAACAAATGAAGAGGAAATAGGCAGTATACCTGAAAAAGAATTCAGAGTAATGATAGTAAAGATGATCCAAAATTTTGGCAATAGAATGGAGAAAATACAAGAAACTTTTACCAAGGACATAGAAGAACTAAAGACCAAACAAACAGTGATGAACAAAACAATAACTGAAATTAAGAATTCTCTAGGAGGAATCAACAGCAGAATAACTGAGACAGAAGAACGGATAAGTGACCTGAAATATAAAATAGTGGAAATAACTACCACAGAGCAGAATAAAGAAAAAAGAATGAAAAGAATTGAGGACAGTCTCAGACACCTCTGGGACAACATTAAATGCACCAACATTCAAACTACATGGGTCCCAGAAGAGGAAGAGAAAAAAGAAAGGCACTGAGAAAATATTTGAAGAGATTATAGTTGAAAACTTCCCTAACATGGGAAAGGAAATAGTCAATCAAGTCCAGGAAGCACAGAGAGTCCCATACAGGATAAATCCAAGGAAAAACATGCCAAGACACATATTAATCAAACTATCAAAAATTAAATTCAAAGACAAAATATAATAAGCAGCAAGAGAAAAGCAACAACATACAAGGGAAACCGCATAACCCTATAAGGTTAACAGCTGATCTTTCAGCAGAAACTCTGCAAGCCAGAAGGCAGTGGCAGGACGTATTTAAAGTGATGAAAGGGAAAAACTTACAACCAAGATTACTCTACCCGGCAAGGATCTCATTCAGATTTGATGGAGAAATTAAAACCTTTACAGACAAGCAAATGCTAAGAGAATTCAGCACCACCAAACCAGCTTTACAACAAATGCTAAAGGAACTTCTCTAGGCAGGAAACACAAGAGAAGGAAAAGACCTACAACAACAAACCCAAAACAGTTAAGAAAATGGTAATAGGAACATACATATCAATAACTACCTTAAATGTAAATGGATTAGATGCTCCCACCAAGAGGCAAAGACTGGCTGAATGGATACAAAAACAAGACCCATATATATGCTGTCTACAAGAGACCCACTTCAGACCTAGGGACACGTATAGACTGAAAGTGAGGGGATGGAAAAAGATATTCCATGCAAATGGAAATCAAAAGAAAGGTGGAGTAGCAATTCTCATATCAGACAAAATAGACTTTAAAATAAAGACTATTACAAGAGACAAAGAAGGACACTATATAATGATCAAGGGATCGATCCAAGAGGAAGGTATAACAGTTGTAAATATTTATGCACCCAACATAGGAGCACCTCAATACATAAGGCAAATGCTAACAGCCATAAAAGGGGAAATCAACAGTAACACAATAATAGTAGGGGACTTTAACACCCCACTTTCACCAACGGACAGATCATCCGAAAGGAAAATAAATAAGCAAACACAAGCTTAAAATGACACATTAAGCAAGATGGACTTAATTGATATTTATAGGACATTCCATCCAAAAACAACAGAATACAATTTCTTCTCAAGTGCTCATGGAACATTTTCTAGGATAGATCATATCTTGGGTCACATATCAAGCACTGGTAAATTTAAGAAAATTGAAATAATATCAAGTATCTTTTCTGACCACAATGCTATGAGACTAGATATCCATTACAGGAAAAATATTTGTACATAATACAAACACATGGAGGCTAAACAGTATGCTACTAAATAACCAACAGATCACGGAAGAAATCAAAGAGGAAATGAGAAAATACTGACAAATAAATGACAATGAAAACACGACAACCCCAAACCTAAGGGATGCAGCAAAAGCAATTCTCAGAGGGAAGTTTATAGCAATACAATCCTACCTCAAGAAACAAGAAACATCTCAAATAAACAACCTAACCTTACACCTAAAGCAATTAGAGAAAGAAGAACAAAAAATCCCCAAAGTTAGCAAAAGGAAAGAAATCATAAAGATCAGATCAGAAATAAATGAAAAAGAAATGAAGGAAACAATAGCAAAGATCAATAAAACTAAAAGCTGGTTCTTTGAGAAGATAAACAAAATTGATAAACCATTAGCCAAACTCATCAAGAAAAAAAGGGAGAAGAATCAAATCACCAGAATAAGAAATGAAAAAGGAGAAGTAACAAGTGACACTGCAGAAATACAAAGGATTATGAGAGATTACTACAAGCAACTCTATGCCAATACAATGGACAACCTGGAAGAAATGGACAAATTCTTAGAAATGCACAACCTGCCGAGACTGAACCAGGAAGAAATGGAAAGTATGAACAGACCACTCACAAGCCCTGAAATTGAAACTGTGATTAAAAATCTTCCAACAAACAAAAGCCCAGGACCAGATGGCTTCACAGGAGAATTCTCTCAAACATTTACAGAAGAGCTAACACTTATCCTTCTCAAACTTTTCCAAAGTATAACAGAGGGAGGAACACTCCCAAACTCAGTCTACGAGGCCACCATCACCCTATACCAAAACCTGACAAAGATGTCACAAAGAAAGAAAACTACAGGCCAATATCACTGATGAACATAGATGCAAAAATCCTCAACAAAATACTAGCAAACAGAATCCAACAGCACATTAAAAGGATCATACACCATGATCAAGTGGGGTTTATTCCATGAATGCAAGGATTCTTCAATATATGCAAATCAATCAATGTGATACACCATATTAACAAACTGAAGAATAAAAACCATATGATCATCTCAATAGATGCAGAGAAAGCTTTCGACAAAATTCAACACACATTTATGAGAAAAACCCTCCAGAAAGTAGGCATAGAGGGAACTTTCCTAAACATAATAAAGGTCATATATGACAAACCCACAGCCAACATCATCCTCAATGGTGAAAAACTGAAACCATTTCCACTAAGATCAAGAACAAAACAAGGTTGCCCACTCTCACCACTGTTATTCAACATAGTTTTAGAAGTTTTAGTCACAGCAATCAGAGAAGAAAAAGAAATAAAAGGAATCCAAATCGGAAAAGAAGAAGTAAAGCTGTCACTGTTTGCAGATGACATGACACTATACATAGAGAATCCTAAAGATGCTACCAGAAAACTACTAGAGCTAATCAATGAATTTGGTAAAATATCAGGATACAAGATTAATGCACAGAAATCTCTTGCATTCTTATACACTAATGACGAAAAATCTGAAAGTGAAATGAAGAAACCACTCCCATTTACCATTGCAACAAAAAGAATAAAATATCTAGGAATAAACCTACCTAAGGAGACAAAAGACCTGTATGCAGAAAATTATAAGACACTGATGAAAGAAATTAAAGATGATACAAATAGATGGAGAGATATACCATGTTCTTGGATTGGAAGAATCAACATTGTGAAAATGACTCTACTACCCAAAGCAATCTACAGATTCAATGCAATGCCTATCAAACTACCACTGGCACTTTTCACAGAACTAGAACAAAAAATTTCACAATTTGCATGGAAACACAAAAGACCTCGAATAGCCAAAACAATCTTGAGAAAGAAAAATAGAGCTGGAGGAATAAGGCTCCCTGACTTCAGACTATACTACAAGGTTACAGTAATCAAGACAGTATGGTCCTGGCACAAAAACAGAAATATAGATCAATGGAACAGTATAGAAAGCCCAGTGATAAACCCACACACATATGGTCACCTTATCTTTGATAAAGGAGGCAAGAATATACAATGGAGAAAAGACAGCCTCTTCAGTAAGTGGCGCTGGGAAAACTGGACAGCTACAAGTAAAAGAATGAAATTAGAACATTTCCTAACACCAGACACAAAAACAAACTCAAAATGGATTAAAGACCTAAATGTCAGGCCAGACACTATCAAACTCTTAGAGGAAAACATAGGCAGAACACTCTATGACATCAATCACAGCAAGATCATTTTTGACCCACCTCCTAGAGAAATGGAAATAAAAACAAAAATAAACAAATGGGACCTAATGAAACTTAAAAGCTTTTGCACAGCAAAGGAAACCATAAACAAGACAAAAAGACAACCCTCCGAATGGGAGAAAAGATTTGCAAATGAAGCAACTGACAAAGGATTAATCGCCAAAATATACAAGTGGCTCTTGCAGCTCAATATCAAAAAAACAAACAACCCAATCCAAAAATGGGCAGAAGATCTACATAGACATTTCTCCAAAGAAGAAATACAGATTGCCATCAAACACATGAAAGTATGCTCAACATCATTAATCATTAGAAAAATGCAAATCAAAACTACAATGAGATATCATCTCACACCGGTCAGAATGGCCATCATCAAAAAATCTACAAACAATAAATTGATACAGCCACTATGGAGAACAGTATGGAGGTTCCTTAAAAAACTAAAAATAGAACTACCATTCGACCCAGCAATCCCATTACTGGGCATATACCCTGAGAAAACCATAATTCAAAAGAGTCATGTACCACAATGTTCATTGCAGCTCTATTTACAATAGCCAGGACATGGAAGCAACCTAAGTGTCTATTGATAGATGAATGGATAAAGAAGACATGGCACATATATACGACAGAATATTACTCAGCCATAAAAAGAAATGAAATTGAGTTATTTGTGGTGAGGTGGGTGGACATAGAGACTGTCATACAGAGTGAAGTAAGTTAGAAAGAGAAAAACAAATACCATATGCTAACACATATTTATGGAATCTAAAAAAAAAAAAAAAAAGGTCATGAAGAACCTAGGGGCAGGACAGGAATAAAGACGCAGACATAGAGAATGGACTTGATGACATGGAGAGGGGGAAGGGTAAGCTGGGACGAAGTGAGAGATTGGCATGGACATATATACACTACCAGATGTAAAATAGATAGCTAGTGGGAAGCAGCCACATAGCACAGGGAGATCAGCTCGGTGCTTTGTGACCACCTAGAGGGGTGGGATAGGGAGGTTGGGAGGAAGACGCAAGAGGGAGGCGATATCGGGATATATGTATACGTATAGCTGATTCACTTTGTTATACAGCAGAAACTAACACAACATTGCAAAGCAATTATACTCCAATAAAGATGTTAAAAAAAAAGAAAACCTCCAGTTGCTCCAATGTTCAGTTCAGTTATTTTCTCTAATTCTGATACTTGAAAGTACTTACCAGACTCTACAGAATACACTCATATATGTCTTTCATTTAAAGGCAAAGGATAAGATGCAGCAAGAAATGGACAATAATGGAAGGCATTGGAGTTCCAAGAGACATTCCACAATGTGACCTACACAGGGCCAGTTCTTTTGCACACACAGGACCATAAAGCCTTTTTGAATTGAAGGCATCAAATTCCTTGTGAAGAATCTTGCCTTTGGGAGAGTCCCGAAAAGGCGCACAGTATTTAAGTCTTTTAACAAGTCAAGCAATTCTTATCAAATAGATTAGGCCAGTTGCAGACCATCCCCTGGTATCCCATGAGAATTTCAGATCTTAAACAGCACATCACAAAATCCATTGCACTTATTTTAGCCAAGAATAAAAAAACCAGAAACCCAGTCTTCACCAGATACAAAGATAGAGCTCTCCCTGTCTAGCTGTAAACCAGCTGTATGTTCACAGCCATCAAGACTGTGAATCTACATATCTTAGGTTTATTAAATGTTGTTTCCTTTGCTTTTTTTCCCAAGGATATCATACCATTTGCTTATTATCATATAGAAATTTCCCCAAATTTGAAATTTCCTGAATGCATCTTTTTTTAATCCTCTAGTACTCTCATAACTTTCTTTTTTCTTGTTTTTTATTAACATATTTTATATCAAATGGAATTTGGGGTTGACTAGAGATAGATACCTGTGCTCAATCTCTGATATAGAACCAGAATTGCTCCTTTAATATTAGTTTATTTGCATTTATTACTTTAATCATTCTTTACTGTAAATCATGACTGCTAAACATCATGAGATTATATCTATATCAGTCAGTTAATTCAAAAGTATGACATTTAGTAAACCAGAGAGGTATGATTTAAATGAATAAAAAACAGTCTGGCGTGTCTGTGATAAGTGTCTCATGTTTTGACTTAACCAACTGTTTTTTAATTTCAGTTCGTATAATGTTCTTCAGAAATGTATTTCCCTCTGTTTGAAAGCTTGAAATCCAATCTAATTATCTTATGGTTAGTTAGCTTCACATTCAAGATATTGAGCAGGTTTCTTGATACTAATTACTCTTAACATCCACAATTCAATAAATACAAAAAGGATCTGGACCCATATTTTCTTCTTTTCTCATGATTTAATATTTTTGGAAAAATGGACTATAATCTATTAGGAATAATCTCTAACCCTTTGAAATCCTAGGTATTATTTCATTATATAGTCTATTTCTTCCTTTAAATCATGATTTTCTATTATCCCATGGATTAAATTCTATAGTCTCTGAAGCAAAATGTCTCTTTGGTACATTTTAAGAAATTTTTCCAGTGTGTTCATTTTCTCAAAAAGCCACTCAGTTGAAGTCATTAAACATATCTTCTTCTTACCACTAAGGTTATTTCCTTATTAATGACCTATATGGGAGGCATGACCTTTAGGGGAAACTTGGAGACATCATTTAATTATAAGCTTCTCATTAAGTTATCTGGTTTGCCAATAGTTTATTTATTAATGCATTTTTTACATTCTGAATGTTACAATGAATTAGGAAAGTATCAGAAAAAAGTACCAGCTACTAATATTTTGTAATAAGCCAAATTGTAACTATGTAGTCATCACTATCCATACTCACTGTCATGTTTAATAGCAAAAAAAATTGCTAAGTAACTCTTATAGAGAAGATATCTGTCCCCCATGAGTCAATTTTACAAAGACTTTTGAAGACATATTAGCCTGAAATGTTAACAATTTTAGCAGCTTTATTTTGGTGCCAATTCTGAGTAGAATGTAGTCACAAGCCATTTTCAAACCTAGGTGTCATTCTTTTATATTACTGGCTTTAGAATTCAAATATCGGAACATCTCATTAACCTAATAGTACTGTAAACTTACTAAGTTTTTATACATTAGTTTTTCTTAACTGATCTTCCTAGACATGTTCTTTGAGAAAAAAATAAAATTATTTTACTTCTTTGTAGCTCATTTTCAGCCATTATTGCTAAGATGAATCATTTTATATTCACCTTTCAAACCTGGGCTTTAGAAATTCAACAGTTAATCTAGTGCAATTTATGAATGCAAAAGTGAAGTTATCATCTTGGTTATTGGTAACTGTGGTTAAAATTTTCATCAATGAGTGAAACATTGGTCAGGTTTCCAATAATGGAATTATAAGCTCAAAAAATATATAAAACTTAAAGAATACTTTGTACAATGTGCTATGAAAGAGCCTAAATCCTGACAGTAAGACTAGAATTGAGAGAGCTCATATTAAGAGATTAAGTAGGACTGTTCTTGACTTCTTCCCGCATGGCTGTGAAGGCTCTGTGTCAATATTCCATCTGCATTGCTTAAGTGGTTAATTAGAGAGCTATAGAAATATAAAATAAAAGAATAACCTTCAGTTTTCCCTGGAGAATATATTGACCTTTTCTAGGCTTTAAGCTCATTTTATTCTTGTTAATGTTTAATTCATATAGCAAATGAACAAAAAGGTAAAGCTTTCAGATTTGTAAAACATCGTTGAGCATTGCATAATGAAAAGGAACCCTGACTTGGTTACTTTCTCTGATTTTCATATTGAACTAAGTCAATTTAAGAGCAGCCACCATGGCTTTTTCGATTTGTGAAAAGGTGAGGCAAACGTCTTACCAGTTATATTTGCTATGCCTTTCATAGTTCATATATATCTGTGATCATAATCTCAAATTATTTTCTTTTAATAACTGTACCAAGAGACAGATATATTTGAATAGTAAGATGTTAGAAAAATATTCAAAATAACTGCAACAACAAGAAGCACACAATTAACTAGTTGGATTGTGCTCACTGAAAGAGGATCCCTAAGCTTCAGAATATCTTTTTAAAAAATAGGCATAATACCATGTTCTTATTCAAAGAAAAGAGCAATGACTAAATTTTTTGGAACATTTTGAACTGTAATGAAAAAGTGAAGATGATTATTTTCTTTTCCACAATATCATATGTCTCCCAAACATTATAGATATTGAGAATTTAAATAAATGGGTTCATAAGAACCTGTCTTTTCTCGAACTGATCAGCCACTATTAAATAGTGTGGGTATGGCAGGAGCTGGCCCCATCCATGAGGAAGTATCTGTGGTGCCTATGACTTAAGAAGTGAGAAAAGGAATCAAGTATTTAATAAGATGTTAATCTGGGTTGATTTTCTCGTCAGGTGTATTTTATGTATTGAATAATTAATTGCAGAGAAAAGTATCTGTGAGATAGAGAACGACTTTCTTTAATAGATGATGGCACCAAGTCCCTGAGGCTCCTATGATCTACCATAGCGTAAGAGGCAGAGTTGAAAGTTGACCCAATTTCTCTTTATTCCAAAACTATATTGCCCAAAACTCGATCTTGAAATAAAAATTGATTAATTAAATATTAAATAAATGGCCATAATGTAACTATGGAGGATGATTTAGAGGGATAACTTAATTTACAGGAAGTCTATTTTATTTCTCCTTTGCTCATTCCCATGGTTCATCCTACTATTTGATACTGGGCTGTAAAAATGGAAAGAGAAAAAGGCTTTTTTTTTATTGGGTATAGTAAATTTACAAGTAAACACCAATGACACTAGTTGCTGTTTTTCCTACTTCCTAAGTGTTCATAGGTGAAAGATCTTCAGGATGTGGATTGAATAGAACTGGACTCATTTTCAGGTATTTGGCTTTGACTTTATAGAGAAATCCTCAGAGAGGAGCCACATACATTAGGGGAAGAATCCCTGCCCAAAGCTCAGCCCTTCCATCCTTTGGAACCTGGGCAAAGATTCACTTGTCCCTGCCTCCAAAGCTAATTCCTTCAGAAATCAGAGTGAGTGTGAGAGGGGCTAAAAGGGCTGATATTTCTTTAGGCAACCAGAGACAAGTTTTGACAATACTATACATCACAATAACTCCTTGTCAGATTTTGCCAACAGTACAAAATTATTGCAATTCCACTGTACAGTTAGCAACTCCACGTTCTTCTGGTCTATTATCACTTATCACCTACCAAAATGCCAACCAGTCTTCCATCTGTCTAGTAACGAATCACCAATGCTTCTCTGTGGTTCCCCTCTCTGATTAATTCCCCACTGTTAGCCACTTTTTGGACGCTCCTAACTACTCTCTGGAAACCTCTTATGTCTTCAACTTCTCGACTGAAAACGTTTCAACCCTGGGCAAAATTGAAACTTGATTCCCCATCTACAGTACTCCTCTACCTTCCATGTCAGTGTTATTGAACAGTCCTTTGAATATTTCCCCCTGTACATGGGTGCTTTGTCACAGTAGCCATGGTATTCCACTCCTTTCCTAGTCCCATGAAGATACAGAATATCTTGTAGAACATTAAATCAGGCTGGAGAAATGCACTTAAACATGGCAACAGGCAGCCATATGAATCTATATCATTCATCTTTGAGTTCCTAATAGGTAACTTCCCAAGTACTTCTGGAAGATTTTTTTTTTTTTTTGCTTGCCTGCTCAAACATAACACATGGCTACGCCACATTTCCTGAGCTGTTACATTATAATTTAAGCACCTGGCTTATACTGGAATGAGTATAATTTCCTAAATTCCAGGGAAACAATTTTGATTCAGTTTGAGTATTTTCCTCTAGTCTAATCATTATTACTGGGGTGAGATAGACTATCATTTTGCACATATAGTTGTGTGTTCAAACTGAGTTTGCACAGAGAATGAAAAGACAATCTCCAGATGGTGAAGCTAGACAGATATATTTAAGCATATCAGTACTGAATGAGCATATAGTAGTTATCTAGATTTGTATCTCAATTTTTCACATAGTCTCACTATTTCTCAAGAGAGAATCCTACTTCACTGGTAAATGAAGCTTTCTCCTCTCTTGCATATAAACTCTTTTCCATCTGTTGCTGTGATACGGAAACAATTCTTCAACAAACAAAAAATTTGGATAGGTTGCAAACTGAGCTTATGGTTTGAGCATCACTTTGATATCAAATCTGATGAAAATAACACAAAACAAATGAAATGCAGTAAAATGCCTCCAATGACCAAAAATGCAAAGTAGAAAATAAAATATTAATCTCTTTGAAACAATTAAATTTCTTCCTTCCCTTTTCAGAGCTCAAATACCAGCTTCAATATATAGGTTTACAATTTCTGTTGTTTACTAAATTCCCACCTTTGTACTATATCCCATTTCCTCTAACCTACACAAGACACTACTCAAGCAGTATATTGCTCCACTCCACTCTTCACATCATCTATTTTTTCTTCTATACTGGATTGTCCCATCAGCATACAGATGTTTATTTCTCCTATCTTAAAATAAAACAGATAAAACAAGAAGTATTTTTAGCCCCACTTTCCCTTCTAGGCACTAGCCCATAGCAAAATTCTTCAAAACAGTTGTTTATAATCACTGTTTCTAATTATTCTCCTCCCATTCTCTCTGAAACTTATCACTCTACTAACAGCAATCTTAGCAGATGTTTCCCATACTGTTATCACTGATGGTAAATTTTCAGTCTTCATCTTACCCATCCATCAGTGCCACTTAATACAAGGGATGTTCATTCATTCACTCAGTCACTTGGTTTCCTTGACACTTCACTCTCCTGGTCTTTCTCCTACCCCATTAATGTTCCTTCTCATGTTCTTCTGCTAGATCTACTTTATCCTCCAGCTGCATATCATATAATGTCACTGGTTCATTTCTCAGCCCTCATCTCTATCTGCAGTTACTCCTCTGATAATTTTATCCTGTCTGTGGCTTTAAATACCATCTATATAATTACAACTTTCAGATTTATGATTCTATCCAGGACCTCTCCTAACAAATCAGACTTAGATATCCAAACCATCTGCACAAAATCTCTACTTGGATATCTAGTAGGCAGCTGCAGTATAACTTGTCCAAAACCAATCTTCTGATTTCTACTCTCTCCAAACAAACCTGTTGCTTTTCAAGTTTTCCCCTTCTCAGTTAATTTCAACTCCATTGCTCTAGTTTAAAGCCTTTTATTTATACACCCCATGTACAGTATTTCACCAAATTCTGTCAGCTCTACTTTCAGAACATTCAAATTCTGACAACTTCTCACCACTCCATTGCTTCCAGCCTTATCTGAGCCTCTAATAGCTCTTGCTTGAATTCCTATATTCCCTCCTGACCAATTTTCTGATTCCAGCTCTGTCCCCTACTGTCTATTTTTAACCAAGCAGTAGGAGGGATCATTTTAAAACAAAATTCAGATCATCACACTTCCCTGCTCAAAACTTTCCAGTGGGTTCATGACTCACTCAGAATAAAAGTCATTGTCGTTTGCTAACCGATCCAGTAGCCTGTTCTGTCTCTGACCTCACTTCCTCTTACTTTCTTAGAATTTCTTATCCCTTTTCCCTGTTTTGTTTCTCTCCATATCAATTTTCAAGTGATGCATTATATACTCTGCTTATTAATTTTGTTAATTTTCAGTCTTTCCTACTCTAGTATATTAATTCCATGAGGACAGATATTTTTGTGAATACTTCTCCCTGCTGTATCCCCAGCACTCAGAGTAGTTGGCACATAGCAAGTCTAAAAATATTTCCTGTGTGATGAAAAATGTATTGAATATATCTTCACTGTATGGAAAGCCTGGAAACTCTGCTAATTTCCTCCTGAGTTCCCTTTCCTACCATTAGTCACTACCAGAAACTTTGAGTAAGACTCCACTACTCTGGAGCTAATGAATGAAATAAGACAATTGTCCCTTCACCTTGCTGTGATATCTCTTCAGTAGCTCCATAATTACCACCCACATAAAACAGATGAAGAGATTTTGTGGTTATTTTAGAAAGAAACTGGAGGACAAGTAAAAGTTCATTGTCATTTATTAATTTGTTCTATAACTGTTAATTATCTGGGATTTCCCTTGAGTCTCAAAGACATTGCTACTAGGTATCTCAACTCTGTACAAGGAAATAGTCACCCTTGAGTTCTACATGTAGCCCATTTCCTTGGCCTTCAGGTTTTATCTCCCCTCAAAACTACTTTTTATTAAGCATCCCTCCAAATCATCACAGCTCCCCCAAGCAATTTAATTCTCCATGATTTTAACCACCCTCCCTGCCACCTTCCCAAGTGCACCATGGAAAATCCTAAGTACCTTTAAGTCCAAATAGAATCCCCTTAAGGATTCACAGCTATTTTGTGAGGCCAGTGCAGCCAGAATCTTGCAATATGTGTATTTTATTGGGGAAGGGTGGCCGAAGTAGACTGGAACAGATGAATTCCTCTTGGTTAGATTTCCTTTATGATATTTTTATCTTTGTAAATTTAGTTGTATGTTCAACTATTGCATCTATTAAAAATTAAATATATGAACATCTTCAAAAAGAGAAATTAATTTCCACAAGTACTCCAATCTAAATACTTGTTGGAAAAATAATTCTTTCCTCAAATAGCAAGTTTCTTCATTTCCTTCCAACATCACAAAATTATTATGCTTATTTGGTGTAATGTCTATCACTATTCAAACAGGCTATTTTTTTAAAAGAAACTGACAAAGTAATACAAAAATGTATTTGCATGAATTCAAAGGTAGATAAAGCTAAAATGAGTATTATTTTTTTAAAAAAAAGAGAAAAAGGGATTTTTTTCTTCCTAATTTTAAAATGTACTTCATAAAGATAATGTTTAAAACAGTGTGGTACTAGCCTTCAAAAGAACATATTATACTCTGATTCACAATTAATATCCCAGAAAAGAACCTAATATGTATGACAACCTAGTGTAATAAACATGAAATTTCAATAGCATGAAAATTGGATTACAATAAATTGTCCTAAAATCATTAGCTAGCTATTGAAAGAAAATTCGATTGCAAACTCATGCCTATACAATTTCCAAATATAAAGATATAATAGAAAGGAAAAACTTTTAAAGAAAACATTGATCAGAAATGTTGTTTGAAATACCTTCTAAACATGACACACAAGTCAGAAAAAATCACCATTTGAAGTACAGTGTCATGAGAAATACATTTTGGAAATTTGAATAATTTTTATAGTACTGACAAGCAATATACATTTCTAAATATAAGACTGATTTGTCTTTGTATATAAGCTAAAGAGCCTGGAGCTAGAAAGCTACTGCTAGGAGTTTTATTCTCACGGGTCCTTTTCTTATTTTATTCCTCCACCAGCCCTAACTTAAAAGGGCACAGTACGAATCTTGGCAGCTTCTCATGCTCTGTCTAGTGTTCCTGAGATGCCATCTGGCACAGCAATCCTGACTACAGACAAAGCTTAATGGCCATCCTAGCTGACAGCTATTATGGATGCATCTTTGCTACTCTTGCCCGATCTATATGCAGTTCTACCCGGAAGGATGACATTCACAGATCTCAACAGAGTTTTAGGTTGCTTTCAATTCCAAAAGCCTTTCAAGAATGTGATATTTACACACAAGCAAAAGCTGAGAGAGTTCAGCACCACCAAACCAGTTTTACAACAAATGCTAAGGGAACTTCTCTAGGCAAGAAACACAAGAGAAGGAAAACACCTACAATAACAAACCCAAAACATTTAAGAAAATGGGAATAGGAACATACATATCGATAATTACCTTGAATGTAAATGGATTAAATGCTCCCACCAAAAGACACAGGCTGGCTGAATGGATACAAAAACAAGACCCATATATATGCTGTCTACAAGAGACCCACTTCAGACCTAGAGACACATATACACTGAAAGTGAGAGGATGGAAAAAGATATTCCATGCAAATGGAAATCAAAAGAAAGCTGGAGTAGCAATTCTCATATCAGACAAAATAGACTTTAAAATAAAGACTATTACAAGAGACAAAGAAGGACACTATATAATGATCAAGGGATCGATCCAAGAGGAAGGTATAACAATTGTAAATATTTATGCACCCAACATAGGAGCACCTCAATACATAAGGCAAATACTAACAGCCATAAAAGGGGAAATCGACAGCAACACAATCATAGTAGGGGACTTTAACACCCCACTTTCACCAATGGACAGATCATCCAAAATGAAAATAAATAAGGAAACACAAGCTTTAAATGATACATTAAACAAGGTGGACTTAATTGATATTTATAGGACATTCCACCCAAAAACAACAGAATACACATTTTTCTCAAGTGCTCATGGAACATTCTCCAGGATAGATCATATCTTGGGTCACAAATCAAGCCTTGGTAAATTTAAGAAAATGGAAATCGTATCAAGTATCTTTTCCGACCACAACGCTATGAGACTAGATATCAATTACAGGAAAAGATCTGTAAAAAATACAAACACATGGAGGCTACACAATACACTGCTTAATAACGAAGTGATCACTGAAGAAATCAAAGGGGAAATCAAAAAATACCTAGAAACAAATGACAATGGAGATACGACGACCCAAAACCTATGGGACGCAGCAAAAGCAGTGCTAAGAGGGAAGTTTATAGCAATACAAGCCTACCTCAAGAAACAGGAAACATCTCGAATAAACAACCTAACCTTGCACCTAAAGCAATTAGAGAAAGAAGAACAAAAAAACCCCAAAGCCAGCAGAAGGAAAGAAATTATAAAGATCAGGTCAGAAATAAATGAAAAAGAAATGAAGGAAACAATAGCAAAAATCAATGAAACTAAAAGCTGGTTCTTTGAGAAGATAAACAAAATTGATAAACCATTAGCCAGATTCATCAAGAGAAAAAGGGAGAGGACTCAAATCAATAGAATTAGAAATGAGAAAGGAGAAGTAACAAGTGACACTGCAGAAATACAAAAGATCATGAGAGATTACTACAAGAAACTCTATGCCAATAAAATGGACAACCTGGAAGAAATGGACAGATTCTTAGAAATGCACAAACTGCCGAGACTGAACCAGGAAGAAATAGAAAATATGAACAGACCAATCACAAGCACTGAAATTGAAACTGTGATTAAAAACCTTCCAACAAACAAAAGCCCAGGACCAGATGGCTTCACAGGTGAATTCTATCAAACATTTAGAGAAGAGCTAACACCTATCCTTCTCAAACTTTTCCAAAGTATAACAGAGGGAGGAACACTCCCCAACTCATTCTACGAGGCCACCATCACCCTGATACCAAAACCAGACAAAGATGTCACAAAGAAAGAAAACTACAGGCCAATATCACTGATGAACATAGATGCAAAAATCCTCCACAAAATACTAGCAAACAGAATCCAACAGCACATTAAAAGGATCATACACCATGATCAAGTGGGGTTTATCCCAGGAATGCAAGGATTCTTCAATATACGCAAATCAATCAATGTGATACACCATATTAACAAATTGAAGGAGAAAAACCATATGATCATCTCAATAGATGCAGAGAAAGCTTTCGACAAAATTCAACACCCATTTATGATAAAAGCCCTGCAGAAAGTAGGCATAGAGGGAACTTTCCTCAACATAATAAAGGCCATATATGACAAACCCACAGCCAACATTGTCCTCAATGGTGAAAAACTGAAACCATTTCCACTAAGATCAGGAACAAGACAAGGTTGCCCACTCTCACCACTATTATTCAACATAGTTTTGGAAGTGTTAGCCACAGCAATCAGAGAAGACAAAGAAATAAAAGGAATCCAAATCGGAAAAGAAGAAGTAAAGCTGTCACTATTTGCAGATGACATGATACTATACATAGAGAATCCTAAAGATGCTACCAGAAAACTCCTAGAGCTAATCAATGAATTTGGTAAAGTAGCAGGATACAAAATAAATGCACAGAAATCTCTTGCATTTCTATACACTAATGACGAAAAATCTGAAAGTGAAATTAAGAAAACACTCCCGTTTACCATTGCAACAAACAGAACAAAATATCTAGGAATAAACCTACCTAAGGAGACAAAAGACCTGTATGCAGAAAATTATAAGACACTGATGAAAGAAATTAAAGATGATACAAATAGATGGAGAGATATACCATGTTCCTGGATTGGAAGAATCAACATTGTGAAAATGACTCTACTCCCCAAAGCAATCTACAGATTCAATGCAATCCCTATCAAACTACCACTGGCATTTTTCACAGAACTAGAACAAAAAATTTCACAATTTGTATGGAAACACAAAAGACCCCGAATAGCCAAAGCAATCTTGAGAACGAAAAATGGAGCTGGGGGAATCAGGCTCCCTGACTTCAGACTATATTACAAAGCTACAGTAATCAAGACAGTTTGGTACTGGCACAAAACCAGAAATATAGATCAATGGAACAGGATAGAAAGCCCAGAGATAAACCGACACACATATGGTCACCTTATCTTTGATAAAGGAGGCAAGAATATACAGTGGAGAAAAGACAGCCTCTTCAATAAGTGGTGCTGGGAAAATTGGACAGATACATGTAAAAGTATGAAATTAGAACACTCCCTGACGCCATGCACAAAAATAAACTCAAAATGGAATAAAGACCTAAATGTAAGGCCAGACACTATCAAACTCTTAGAGGAAAACATAGGCAGAACACTCTATGACATACATCACAGCAAGATTCTTTTTGACCCAGCTCCCAGAGAAATGGAAATAAGAACACAAATAAACAAATGGGACCTAATGAAACTTAAAAGCTTTTGCACAGCAAAGGAAAGCATAAACAAGACCAAAAGACAACCCTCAGAATGGGAGAAAATATTTGCAAATGAAGCAACTGACAAAGGATTAATCTCCAAGATTTACAAGCAGCTCATGCAGCTCAATAACAAAAAAACGAACAACCCAATCCAAAAATGGGCAGAAGACCTAAATAGACATTTCTCCAAAGAAGATATACAGCTTGCCAACAGACACATGAAAGAATGCTCAACATCATTAATCATTAGAGAAATGCAAATCAAAACTATAATGAGATATCATCTCACACCGATCAGAATGGCCATCATCAAAAAATCTAGAAACAATAAATGCTGGAGAGGGTGTGGAGGAAAGGGAACACTCTTGCACTGTTGGTGGGAATGTAAATTGATACAGCCACTATGGATAACAGTATGGAGGTTCCTTAAAAAACTACAAATAGAACTACCATACGACCCAGCAATCCCACTACTGGGCATATACCTTGAGAAAACCATAGTTCAAAAAGAGTCATGTACCAAAATGTTCATTGCAGCTCTATTTACAATAGCCAGGACATGGAAGCAACCTAAATGTCCATCGACAGATGAATGGATAAAGAAGATGTGGCACATATATACAATGGAATATTACTCAGCCATAAAAAGAAATGAAATGGAGGTATTTGTAATGAGGTGGATGGAGTTAGAGTCTGTCATACAGAGTGAAGTAAGTCAGAAAGAGAAAAACAAATACAGTATGCTAACACATATATACGGAATCTAAGGAAAAAAAAAAAAAAAGCCATGAAGAACCTAGTGGCAAGACGGGAATAAAGACACAGACCTACTAGAGAATGGACTTGAGGATATGGGGAGGGGGTGGGGTGAGATGTGGCAGGGTAAGAGAGTGTCATGGACATATATACACTACCAAATGTAAAATAGATAGCTAGTGGGAAGCAGCCACATAGCACAGGGAGATCAGCTCGGTGCTTTGTGACCACCTAGAGGGGTGGGATGGGGAGGGTGGGAGGGAGGGAGATGCAAGAGGGAAGAGATATGGGAACATTTTGTATGTGTATAACTGATTCACTTTGTTATAAAGCAGAAGCTAACACACCATTGTAAGGCAATTATACTTCAATAAAGATGTTTAAAAAAAAAAAAAGAATGTGATATTTAGCAAGAGTAAGCAGACTGGTTAACAAAGGTGGGACATGTCCTCATACATAATGAACTAGTCAGTAAAAAGCAAAGGCACAATGCAGACCTCCATGTTCTTGTTCTGAGCTGCCCTGCTGCAGGACTCTCTTACTGAAAGTTAAGAACAATTCCTTTGCTGATAATTCAAATCCAGAAGCCAGCATTACTTGGAACTTCAAACAAAATAAAGATATATGCCATCTCAGACAAGAAAATATCTATATGAATTTCTTACACAAGCTAAGAATTACATAGGGGCAAAAAGTAAAAAGGAAACCAAAGAAAGCTGGAATAAGACTGAGCAATTTATAGCACAATTGCATGGTGAAATGGTGAGAACCATAGAAGTTATACTCGGATTCTAACTTTTATTAAAATAACTACCCATAACACTGTATTCACAGTCCAGGTGCATCGGAGAACTTATATATGACCTACTTCAGCATAAACTCAGAAATCTCATTGGAAGGAAATCATTAAAGCCTCTTTGTAAACCACATCAGAAGGACTATTTTATGTTTTGGAGCACTTCATTTCCATGGAAAAAACCTATTTTGTTTCTGATTTTAAGACACTAACCCAACTGCATCAATAAATTATCTTTATTTGTAGAACTTTGCCCTTAGCTAAAAAATGAGGAGAACAAAGAGAAATAGGATCTTTAGTCCCTATTTTCTATCACCATATTGCACACAAAATCATATTTAAATATTTATATAGTATCAAAGTAGTACATTGAAATTTTGTATAAAGAACTGACTCCTTTTGCATAAGACATATGGTATGCTTTTATATAAAAATGGTTCTTTCATTCTTTCTTTCAGGGGAGGGCTTTCTATACACCATGTATGTGCTTGGTGCTGGGCATACTAAGTTGGGAAAAACAAACAGCAAAAAGGCATTGACTGTTGCCTCAAGGAACACATTGTTAGGGAGACATGCACTCTGAACATTTCCTAATAAATTTGACTAAATAAACGTATTGAATTGTCCATCTTCTCTGGTCTCATTATATTTTGACTAATGCTGTGACTTTTTAAGATTGCTGACTGACAAACCTATAGCTTTGGTCAAAAAATAGGACATGGCCAGAGAAGATGGATATTCTTTGGTCAATAGAAGGAATTATGTTTAGGCATTTATGGTATACCAACAATCAACTTCAACTAGATTATAGTTCTAAAAAGACCCACAAGGAGAGAAGGGAAGATCTCTTACTGATGAAGACTTAAGGTAGGCTCATCTTGTTGGAAACAATAATCCAAATCATATGAATGCTCCCGCTGCTATCATTTAATTTAAAAGCAATGTAAGTTGCTAAAAATTCACAAAGCAGGCAACAGTCCACGGCCACTCTAAGAATTATTGAGTGTTGAAATGGCTTGCATGAAACTAGAAAGTGACTTTGGAGGTGGCGCTTACTCTCTATCTCTATGTGACCCCTTTCTTTCTGGCCTCAAGCAATATATTGTAAGCTCCTGGAGGACATATATGTAACAGATCAAAACATGTCAAAACATAATAATTACTAAATATTAATTATAACCTTGTTCAGAAACACACAAATTCTATATTTTGCAAATCAACCTGTGTAAGGATATTCATAATTTATTGTTTAACTCTCTTGCATATTACTTTACTTTTATTTCTATGTTTCCATAGATTTACCTATCATTTCCATGTTTGTGTATATACATGTGTTGTGTATGTAAATTCTGTTTAATGTCATGTTTTGAATGTGAAGTAATAATAAGGATTCTCACTTTTTTGCCAATGGGTATAAAAATTTAAGATTGTAAAAGCTATTTTTTCATAGAAAATTATTATAAAAATATTATGGAAATATCTCAAATACATTATAGGTACTTTTGCTTTCTTAAATAATGCATTCTGAAGGCAGTGTACTTTAAAAAAAATAGTGGCTATTGATCTGTATTTCTCTTAATTAACTCTATTTGTTAATAATACGGGGTGCCTCAGCAGCATTGTATCACCAGCCTCCTAAGTCTTTAGTCTGCTGTGTTTCTCCCCATGCCAAAATTTATTTATAGAACCCTAAAGTGATTGTTCATGAAATCAATTTGCCATTTATCCGTTTAAAACAAAACAAAACAAAAATTAAATCTCTTATTTTTTAACATTGACTAAAGAATAAAGTCCACATTTCTTATAAGATGTGCAAGACCCTTAAGAGTCTAACTCCAACCTCTCAATTTTTATTTTCAATTAGTCTTTCAATGATGCCTCAGATCCTAGCCACATTAAATGCCTCAGTTTACTAAATGCATTTCATTATGGCAAATATTTATTGAACATTTGTTTTAAAAAAAAGAAAAAACTCCACTAACCTTTTAAACGTCCCATCTACTTTGCTTTGTTGACCTGATACAAATAGACTGCCAGATATTTCTTCAGCAAAGATGGATTTATTTGGGATCAACAGAGAATTGTACTTGGGGTCTGCAACAATGGTGATCCATGTACAAGTACCTGACATGGCAAAGGAAGAAGAACTCTTATAGAGAGGAAGAGGAAGTTGGTAGGGCCATATAAACAGAGTCCATGGCTTTTCACTGGCTGAGTCCTTGCCAGGAAAGAAGACAAGTTTTTCTCCTTTATGTTGGGCTCTGCTGTGGTCACAGGGTGTGAAAGCTCCCCGTTCTGGTCTCCCAACTTTATTTAATTGAGGTTTCTGTTTTTTAATTTTTCACAGCTCAGAATGCTTTTTTCCACCACTCACACACTGGGCAACTCCCACGTGATTTTTATGACCCAGTATTACTGTCCACTGTCTTGCTCAGCTCCCTCCTCTGAAATCCCACAGCAAAGAATTCTTTGTATACCCTGCATAAAAGACGCTTACAAGACATATGATATAAAAATATGTTCTCCCACCCTGGTCTTGTCTTCTCTCTCTCCTTTTTTTTCTTCATGGTATTTGTTGAAGTACAAGTGTTTATAATTTTTATGAAGTCCAATTTATTAGAAAATCTCTCTATCTCTCAGAAATCTCCCAGAACTATTCCACCCTTTAGAAGTCAAAGCACAGTTATATAAGTTTTTTGAGACAGAGGGCAGTACATTAAATGACAGTTTACACAATCCATATCTGCAAATACAAAGTAGTGGGTCATCGTGACTCCTTACAAGATCAAGAAGGTATGTTATCTTTCAAGGGGTTGTCTTGATGCTAGGAGAAAGTTGCTCTTTATGGTTGAGCAAGTATTTCTGCTGATGGGGAGGTTTGGTCTATGTATAATGCAGATACACAATGCACAGTAGAGAGGAGAGAGGAGGCTAAAGGACAGAGAAAATTTATGTTTAAATTTTTCTTGTCTTGCCGAAAAATACGAATACTTTTTCACTCTGCCCAGTGTCATTCGAACTAGTAGAACAAGACCGAGCTCTGTTCAGAAGCAAAGGAAAGCTTTATTCTTTGAATCAGAGAATGGAGACCTATGAGCTCAGCGCTAGAGAACGTGCTCTCCCCAGCAGGCCGTGGGCGGGGCCACTTTATTGGGTTCTCGTTGGGGATGGGGGAGGGAGGGGGGAGTGATCTCTGGGGACTGGCGCAGGTGCACCGTTCACAGCTCGGGGCGTGGCTTCAAATCGCCGTGCCGAGCGCAGCGTCTCTGCACACGGCCCACCGCCGCCATCTTGAATCACAGCGTCCGGCGCGCGGCTTCGGCGCACAGCCGTCAGCACAGCCTTTTCGCATGGGAGCTTTGGTGAGGAGTGCCGGGTGTGAGCCCTCTGCACATAGCAGGAACCCTATGAGCAAGTGAAACTAGACCAAACACAGAAGAAGAGAAAAAAAAAAGGTTAGACTTTATTTTATTACTCACTTTCCATTTCTGTTTCCTGGGAATTGTTAATGGGCTTTGCCAGTGGCAAAGTGATCAAACCTGAGGAGAGGATCGTGGTAATCTCTGATTTATAGCTCCTCACTCCACCAAACGACAAGTTTTGTCCTAGGAATGTCTTTTGGACTAAATATTTGTGTTTATTCTTCATGTTCTTTCCCAAGTAGTCCTTAATTAATATTTAGAAAAGACTTTTTAAAACCCCAATTGGTCTCAGCTGTACCAAGAGACCAAGTGAGGGGGGCTTTTTTTACCTACTTGAGCCAGAGCTGTATTCTGGAAGCATTTTGTGGCGGAGGCAGATTGTGAGAAACACAAGGAGATAAAATTGAGACTGAATTAGAGTCACTGACCAGGAGCCTTTCCCCATCCTGAGATTCTACTTTCTAAACCACCAGTTGAGGAGTCTGACTTCTGTTTTCCTACACGTGGTGGAAATCCATTGTAATTTCTTAATTTTGATTCCTCAAGGATATGCATTAGGTCTGTTCGGGCTTAGTCATTGTATTGTTCTGGCCCTTTTTACAGTGCCTGTCACATGATAGCCTCTTAAGAAAAGATTGTTAAGATAAATAAATGAATTCATCTGTAATTAATTTCCAATCTGTATATCTAATATACTCTTCTTTATAAACACACTCAAGGGCTCTTGAGGCAGGTAGCCAGAACATTAGTGTACCACAAAGGGCTAATATTTTAAAATTAATTTTAGTTAGTTACTTATTGATTTTATTTTAAATCGCCCGGCACTGCGATTTGGAGCCCAGCTCCGAGGTCTGAACAGTGCAGCTGCGCCAGACACCCACCCCCAAAATAAGTAACTCTTTATTTATGTCTTTATTCTTAGTGTCAGAGTGTAATTTGTCCTTTTTTTTTTTCTTCTTAATCTGCTGTTAGGAAACCTCCTTTTAAGAATAGAACTCCCTTTGTAATGTACTCTTAATTTGGAAACACTGGTGTCATTCTTTTATAGGAAGCAGTTAAAATGAAGCAAACTTAAAAATATCAGTTTGGCTATTTAGAAGTTCTTCCCTGATCTCAAAGTTTAGTCTGAGTCATTAAAATTGTCAAGTAAATACTATTGCAGTTAGTGAGATTTGATCAAGCATTAGTGGTTGAAGGTAAGTATTTAATATACGCTTCATTTAGGAAGTTCTGTATTATTTAAAAGGTTAAATATCAGTGGTGATAGTTGGAGTCATCTCGTGTTTCCTCCTCTACCTTGTACACAATTCCTTAACTGAATAAGGCTATTCTATATGCTCTTGATAGAGTGAAATGTTTCACTCTATCTGAATGCCAAAGATAGAGATTCTTAAAAATATGTTAACATGAGAAAGTCAACATAATTACTCTTCATGCTGATTCAACTATGAAGGTGTATGGTTTAATATTTTCTTTATACATATTTCTTACTTCTCATAACTGATATTTGATGCCTATATACATTAGACTGTTGGCTCATCAGATAGACTGGGTTTGTTAAATTTGCATGTGTCATTGCTAAACCATCTGAAACACGTGCCACCATATATCAGGTTACTTACTGAAGCTGGAAAAGTATCCATTCGAGAAAAGAATCGTAGAACATTATTTGAGCAGTATTTGTCTCTCCTCAATGGAGTTGTTTTATTTCTACAATTTTATTTGTTTCATTTTTCTGCTCTTGGTAATTTAAAATGTTTATGACATTTTAGCTGATGCAACGTGAAATGTCATTTTCCGTAATCCGTAAATGATTGTTTTAGGCTCTGAGCCAGATGTTAATTTCTTGGGCATAACAGTAAAATTCAGCCCATCTCTTTATGTACAGTTTATTTTATCTTCTTGCAAAAAGTCTGACTGGAACAGCTGTGCCCAGTTCTATTCTCAAAATGAACATTAGTTGCTACTCCATCTCTGTGTGCCTATGCAAAGTGGAGAGGGACATTTGAATTTGGAATGGTTTACTTTGCCAGGTTCAAGTTAAATGTTAGCTTATGGGAGAAGGAATTAAAATAGATTTAGGGGACAAGCTCTTTACTGCTTCATTCATGTGTAGAGAATATTCAACATTATCAACACCAGCAATGGAATACGCACTTCTGCTCTTACATTTCAGAATCTTTGCTATTGAAAAGTCCCGGCTAAAAGTTGCACTTTTCACACTCTGGCTCATTTTCACACCTTCAGCAACCAGAAAAGCATATTCAAAGTACTGCAGTCAGCTGCTGGCTTATATGAATCTAATATAATTTTGATGAGAAGCCTTTGTCTTCGCCCCAGTTGTCCTTTTTTGACACAAAAAGTAGTTTCACCATTCCACAATTCTAACTTCAGTAAATGTTAGTAGATGTTGACTTGCTCTGTGAACATAACACTTGTCAGATGTTTTTCTGAGGACAATGAAAAAGTATTCAAGTAAATGATGATGTAAATGACATTCTTAAACTTGTGTTTCTCCTGAACAGCATTTCTAAAGCCCACTGGCTTACCGATGTTCAATGTGGCCTTTAAGGGATTGTTGTTAAATGTTTTGGTAAATCACTCATATTTCAAGTTTTCTAAATCTTTCAGTAGACCCCTACTCCTGCTATCTTCATCTTACTTCTGTAATTATTTATTTTTTTCCCTAGAAAAATAAATGAATCTATTTTATTTCTTAATAGAACCACTAATTGTACCAATAAAACAATAATTTTGTTAGAGATTTATAAACGAATACCAAATCCATTCTTTGTAGTCATCCTCATAATATACTATTCTTCTTACAGAACATATGAGAGGGATAAGAAACTATAAAACCCATGCCAATAATGTCACACTCTGACTAAAATACGTTCAGAATAGTAAGATAATATCAATGTACTTTCTGGAATTGAATCTGTATTTAATGACGCAGGAGTCAGGGATCCTTAGATGTCTGATTTGAAATGCTAGGCCATAAGCAGTGTTGAAATTAAACTTTGAAATAGCTCTGTTATCAATGACAACTTACAGCAGCATTACTGATATGGATATATTATATATTATTGAAATATTTATTATGCCAGTGGATGGGATTTTCATTCCTGATGTTTTGATTGTAGTGAGAGTGGTAATCTTACAGTTCTCCCTTTGGGTATGGTAAATTTCTTTCACGTGAAACAGAATCAATCATAGATTGAATATAAACTGGGAATATTTTAACCACTACAGAAAGAAGCATTTTTTGACACTAAAGTTTCTTATCTCCCTACCCCACTTCAGCTGTTTGTTTTTTTTTAAGTTTTCTACTCGTTAATGTTAGTATACACCATGATTATTTTCTTGTATTAGGGACAGCTCTAATCCTGTTGATAATTTGCATTCTAGCCAGTGGGAAATCTGTTCTCTGGGTGCTAAAGAAAGGAATTATGAACTGTGTCCACATTTATTTCCTTTAAAGTCAAATGAGCATCTTTCCATTAAAGGAGTAATGAAAAACAAATTTAAGATTGTATATAATTGTTGAAATATCAAAATACACACACAAATAAACACAATCTCATATATACATTTATTAATTGTATTAGTTGACTCTTATGTAGCCCAAGACATTCATTCATTCATTCATTCGTTCACCCATCCCTTCAACATGCATTATACATTTATAGTGCAGGTGGTATGTTGGGCGCTTTTAACCAAGTTGAACACATGCCCTTTCCATTAAATGATATTTTCACTCATTGGCATGTGTCATGAGGGTATACACAGGTAAATACCATCTAGATAGCACATATAGATGAATATCACTTTTTATTTTTAACCAAAAGATATATAGTCTATGGAACAATATTGTAGGTAGTCCAACAGTACAAAATTTTTCCAAATCTGATTCCACAATAAGTAACAGTAATATGCAAATGAAAGTATTGAATACAGATGTAACATTTAATTAGATAAAAATTCCAGTTTGAATGGGGATGCCTGTACTACAGTGGAAATAAGAGTGAGTGGTAAGTTGTGGTGGCTAAGAACATGGTTCTGAACTTACCCTACCAGGGATAGAACCCAGGTATTTATTGGCTGTGACCTTGGGAAATTATGAAGCTTCTGGGCCTTCGTCTGTTAACTTGCATAATGGGGATGATTATTATAACTAGCTCTGTAGGGTTATGTAACATTGAAAGTCAACATGCAAGCAAATCCTTTAGCATAGTACCTGGCCTAGAGTAAATCCTTGGCAAATGTTAGCCATTATTGTTATAACAAATTCATAAATATAAAAATTTATTGACTTAGCAACCTCCAAAACTTTTTGTTTAGTTATTACTGAATACACAGATATTGAACCTTAGCATTTTAAGGATCAGGAAATATGACCATCATATGTCAAATAGATATATGTTATGAAATGGCAAATGGCCAATTAAATTAGACCTAAAGGAACATTTTTTAGAAGACAAGATGTTGTAGTTATTGATTTCAATATAAGTGACTGACCATGGAGATTTATTTCTTTGCTTTCCATGTATTATAATTACATTTCCATTAGAAAATGTCTAAGGAGAATAAAGATAACCCCTAGAATACCAGGAGTTATTTTATCTTGAAATGGCATTTTAATTATTTGTTTTTAACGCTTGTGTTGACTTATGTGGAGCTATTACAATAAATAGGTTCCAAGTAAAAGTATGTGACTGAGAACATCAAGAGAGCAGAATATGTTTCCAGCAGTTGGGAGATGAACATATTGTACGTTCTGTACATTCTCCTTTTGTTTTTATTATCACTTAATAGCTCTTTACTACATATCTACCTTCCTGACCTCAAGAGCACAGATCAATAAAGTCATAATAGGCTTTGCAGCTCCAAATTTGATTATTTACATGTAGCGTAAGTATGTAGATTTGCATTTTTTGATAACTTGTTCCATAAAAGACTTAGGGAGAGAACATACAATCACAGCAATATAACTAGCAAGATCTTAGAATGGGACTCAGTTTTGACTGAAGCATCAGAAAATAAATGCAAGGTACCTAAGTGAGTATATGAAAATCACTTCTCTGCATACACAAATTTTACAAAGAAAAAAGTTCAGAGAAATTGTTCTTTGCATCTCTATCAAGACACAGGCCTGGGATGTGGCCCATGGAAACTTAGAGGGTAAGAAAAGTGTTGGCTAACTAGCTTTTGTGGTAAGAGCGTTGAGAGTGGATGCTGTGTTGACACTGACCAAAATTCCTGGAGATTATTAACTCATGGGACTTGTTTCCCATGGACCAGACACATCCATATGGGACAGAGTGAGTGTGTGGTAATCTTGGCTGTCATCTCTTAGGACCCCTAGTAATTGATAGTGGTCCTCAACATAAAGACGATTGTCTGTGGATTGAAAAAGGAGTCACCAAATACTTCCACTTACATCATTGCAACTGAGAAGAGAGGGGTCCAGCAGGGAACCCTGAATAACCACCAATAGTGCCCTGAAAGGCAGGGTATCAGCTTTAACCACCTTCTAGACCCACCCAGGGATGTGAGCTGTAGCATCTGCCAAACAAGAGAAAAAGAAACCATACCCAAGACAGAATTGCCCTATCTCCCCTACCTCTCCACTTTTCTCTGTTTAGATTCTGGGGGGAAATGAAATTGCCTCCAGCAAATGGAGGAAGATGATTCTCGGAAAATGTTTCCTGTGTAAACAAATAAGCATAATTGTATTTGTCTTTTCTTTATGTTCCCTTGAGATATTTGTTAATCTAAGAATATATCTATGGAGTAAGAACATCATTTTTTTTTAAATTAATTAATTTATTTATTTTTGGCTGTGTCGGGTCTTCGTTTCTGTGTGTGGGCTTTCTCTAGTT
This sequence comes from Eschrichtius robustus, assembly GCF_028021215.1. Classification (NCBI taxonomy): domain Eukaryota; kingdom Metazoa; phylum Chordata; class Mammalia; order Artiodactyla; family Eschrichtiidae; genus Eschrichtius; species Eschrichtius robustus. Next base: position 98,492,473 of record NC_090831.1, on the reverse strand, counting down.
GCGGCGAGCAGGGGCCAATCTTCATCGCAGTGCTTGGGCCTCTCACTGTCGCCGCCTCTCGTGTTGCGGAGCACAGGCTCCAGACACGCAGGCTCAGTAGTTGTGGCTCACAGGCCTAGTTGCTCCGCGGCATGTGGGATCTTCCCAGACCAGGGCTCGAACCCCTGTCCCCTGCATTGGCAGGCGGATTATCAACCACTGCACCACCAGGGAAGCCCGAACATCATTTTTTTGATGATTGTTATTTTTTCATTTAAGATGTGGTGAGAATTTGAGATACAGAGGTATTATGAGAATGACGGTAAAGAAGCTTAGGTTCTTCTTTATTACAAATATAATTTGAAGTCTTAAGAGATGTAAAAGTTTCTGTTTTCTTAAAAAGTAATCTGAGGTTACATTAAAAAACCTTGTAAGCTGGACTACTTAACAATATTCCTGGGGTTTATTTATACAGTATTATAACAAGCTAAACGGTTGTAAATATACTATTTGCATGTCTAGTCAGATGTGGTTATTTCCATGACAGATAAATACACTTTTGCCACTTGCTAGAGCAATTGTAAAAATGTAATAAATATGCACATTAGGATTTCCAAGGATATATTTTTCTCCATAGCAGATTTAGGACACATGAAAATAAAGCTTTAATGGTGCATGGTAGAGTATTCAAATTACTGCAGAGTGCCTGCTCTTACTAGTGTAAGCCAGAAACTTGAACCATATGCTAAGCCATTGGTTCCCTAACTTGCCTATATGCCTCAGTAAAAGTAAAATACAAAAAAAAAAAAAAAAGAAGAAGAAGAAAAGAAAAAAGAAACAAGTGAATGTCTCTGTTTCACCCCCAGAGATTATGACTTAATTGGCCTGGGGTAGGGATTGTGATTTAATTGGTCTGAGGTGGGGCTTGAACTTTGAAATTTTTAAAAGATTCCAAAGTGATGCTAATGTGCAAAAAACGTTGGGAACCTCTGAACTAAGCAATCATTCTTATTTTATGTTTGCACTCACATGCAGCAAGAACAATTTCCTAGTCATTAGTGAAACTGCTAATTCTGTAATGAAACAAAACCAAAGCTCCATTCCTTTCTGTAAACAGAATTATCAGGCCACTTCCAGAAAGCTCTACAGTAAGGTTTAATGTTGCATGGACTTGCTCTGTTAAAGATTCCTTATAAGGGAGCTTTATATTTATTATGATATGAATAGTTTACTAAGTATTATGTCTAATTTAAAGATTTTAGCAAAATTTTGCTTAACACCTGCTCATATCTAAATACTATAAGACTACTTTATCCCAGCTATCAGAAAATCGAAACTGCATTGCATAAAAAGCAGTGTCCTGAGAAAGACAATAATTAAGTTATATATCTACCTCATTTATTCATACAGTCATTTATTAATTCACTCATTCTTATATTCATGTTTTAGACTATTATATTTTCAGCTTTTAGTCAATGACCATTATGTGGCAGGTCTTGTGCAAAATGGAAGAAAAAAGAGATAAAAAACAGTATTGTTTCTTTAATTTTTTGGAAATTCCATTATCATTCTGTTATCCTTTGGCATAGTAATTTTATTTATTATAAATTATCCAAAGGAAATAATCAGAGATGATCACAAAGTATATACATATATGAATGTTATTCAGCACACAAACTATGGCAGAAATTTCAGGAAAGGCCAATTTGAAATTTATAGTAAATCCACATTCAGGGATTGGGGCTGGTTTACACTCTTCATTTTCTTTTTTATTTTTCCAGCTTTATTAAGATATAATTGACACACAACATTGTATAAATTTAAGGTGTACAACATGATGATTTGATAAATATTTATAATATGAAATGATTACTATAGTAAGGTTAGTTAACACCTCCATCACCTCTCATAACTATCATTGTGTGTATGTGTTGTGAGAACATTTAACATCTACTTTCTTAGCAAGCACTTTTAATTTTCAGTAGTCCATAACTATTCAAGTATTGGGAAAACTGTGGTTTTTTAAGAACACTAACTTACAATTTGAATTATATATTATATGTCAGGCTTGTGTTAAATGGTCTATGTTAAATATCTGCTACTAATCTTCACCACATCTCAATTATGTAGGTTATTTTTAGCCTCATTTTATATTTAAGAAAATTGAGGAAAAGAGAGGTAAAATAACTTGTCCGATGTCATACCTATTAAATGGCTGAGCTTAGTATTAAAGGCCCAGTGCATATACTCTTGGCTATTGAAGGGTAGCAGGCCATATAACTTTATAGATACTAGAGATAAAATTTCATTTTATGTACTAAATGCTTCATTACAGGGGGATAATACATAATTTCTGCTATCTTTTTCCCCCATTTCTCTCTTCCTACTTTTTTGTATTTTATGTAATGAATACAGATTAAATTTGTAATCAGGAAAACAAACATATATGCAAAGGTAGTTGTACCCTCCAGGAGTTTCCCATACATCTTAGGAGCAGGAAATCTCCCTCTCTTTTCAGGCCTGCCTCAGGCTGGGCATTTGCAGTAGGGGAGATGGTGCTTTCTATCCTCTCTCTCAGACCTCATCTCATGTCATTAGCAACCAGTGTGCTCCTTGCTAGGTTCAGAACCTAAGGAGGAAGGAGAAGTAAGAGGATAGGATGCTCCTATGTAGCTGGCTAGTTTCACTTCCTTGGGCCTTACATATATTTTAAGTGGCCTCCCTGGATGGGCCTGTTAGGTGAGAGAAGCCTATTATTTGTTTATGCTCTTCATGTATTTCTTGTTGGGCCTTCTCTTCAATGCTTCCTTGAGGTGGGCAGAAGCACCTCTAATTTGGGTGCCTTTGGGGGCTCCTTCCACAGCTACTGGGCATCAAGTGTGAGACTTTCAGGCGTCTCTGCTGAGGCCCCTCTCTCCCCACTGGACGCTTGTTAAACAATAATCAGTATCAAGGCTGCAAAGAACAAAGAGCTTTATTTGGGGTCCTAAGAATTGCAATTTGGGAGACAGATTCAGGTAAAACTAAAAGCTTTAATAGTATTAAGTTCTCTTCAGAGGAGTATTTTTCTCACTGTTTTGCTTGGTTTGTTATGTGAACTTTATGCCGTGTGCTCTTTAGTAGCAACATACTCAAATGAATAGATCTCTCATACACACACACACACACACACACACACACACACACACACACTCACTCACTTACTCTGGACTTTCATACTCATCATTACTAGTGTACTTATAAACTGAATTAATTTTTAAAATATATCATGATTGACTCCCAACAGCCAAGACATATTAATTATAATTATTTTGGTGTAATAATGGTTATCATTTAAAATACTTCAATCATAGACAGGGTGATATCAGGTAAACAACAGTTCAAATTAGAATTTAGGAATTCTCCAATCTGAAATTCACTGTCCAGAGTAGTCACATACATTTTAATCTGAAATGTCACTCTAGAGACAGCTACAAGCCTTGGCTATCTTTAACTTGATCAACACAAGAGGTTTAGCTCTTTTGCATAACTATAATTGGTTTTCATTTGTAAAATTAATGGTTTATTAGCTAATTATTGTTAGGTATGTGTCCTCATTGGTGTAATTAATAATATTGGAAATACACTGTCTGGACAAAGGATTTTTGGAGACATCCTTCTAATTTGCATTAATAGGCATAAGAATTTAGCCAGCCTAATTAATATATGTTCTATATACTGAGGCATTGCTCTCTCGGCTTGATTGCAAACAAACCAGTTCAGATGAGGCTTGGTCTCCCTTTTATGCAATTTGAATATTGCAGAATTTGCTCTAAGCAAAAGAAAGGAAAGAGGATTTTCTGAGCTCATAAAAGTTATGTGACTGATGAATTCTTGGGGGAATTTGGTGGGAGAGATTGCTTGTGCCTAATTAGTTTCAGGTTACTGGGAAATAACCATCTATTGCCTACCTCATACTCTTGGAGATCTGCATCACAAAACTATTTCAGACCAGTTCAGTGCAACCAGTGGGAGGTGGATTAATAGGGATCACAAGGAGGAGAGTATATGGAAGCAGAAGATGCATATTGAAAAATGAGTAGTAATTTTCCAAGTGTGAGGGGAAATATTTCATCTGGGTAATATTATGATATTGTCCCAAGGTGAAAAACAGTATGGCTTATTCATTCTACTGCTTATTCATTTACTGGCTGAAACTTTTGAGTTTTAGGGTAGAAAAATAGGCAAAAGCAAGACTATAAAGGGATCTGTATGATCTACAGAAGTGTTTTTCAAACTTTTTAAAACACAATTCATAGTAAAATCCTTTTTATATTACACAAGCATAAACACAAAAAATTAAAATTTCACCAAATATTGCATCTTACTAGGTAATACATACTAACATGTTTTATATTTTAACCTGTTCTTTCTAGTATATTTCATTTTATCTTATTTTATTTAAAATGCTGGTTTTGAACAAGTAAATTACTTTTCTGACACATCACTGGATCACTTTTCACAGTGTGAAAACTCTACCCAGAGGAAGCTCTGCCCTGTAGAAAACTGGGAGCTACTAAGATATTTTAAGCAAACGTTTGTGATGACTGGAAAGATTGTTGTTTTGGTAGTGTAGAGAATGGATTAGAGATGTGAGACTGGAGGTGGAGAAGAGTGCTAGAAGATTATCACCCTAGTCCTAACAAGAGATTTTGAGTACAGAAACTGGGCATTAGCTTGTGGATTGGGGGCAGGAAAGATTTGAGAGATAAGTGGATAGAATTAGCAGGATTTGGTCACTGATTGTGTGTGGATGTTTGGTGTTGCTGAGGGAGGTGGAATGATAGAAAAGATTCAAGAGTATTTTATAGACCAATGGATTAGATAACATGTTTGCTATATAGGAGGGATTCACAAAAATACAGTATACAAGAGAGCCACAGTTCAGTTTTATTTATTTTCTAATAAGAGCTTACCATATTCTGTTGTTCTCAGTGTGACTTGAAATTTTCCATGATTCTGTAGTTTTTTTAATAGAACATATCTTAGGAAGTATACTGGCTATTTAGACCTTAACAGTTGTCTGATCCAGTGGATCCCAAATCTGGTGCTTCTTAAAACCGAGTCCTTCTGGGAGGAGCATTGAAGAGCATGTGCTGTTTAACAAGCTCCCCAGTGGATCTTTGCAACAGTCCTATTGCTGGAATGTGGCTATCGCTGCTTTTTATTTTAAGTATGAGAAAACCGTGTTTCTGTAATATATAGTGATTTCTAAAATTCTCACTGTTTAGATGCTTATCTGGAACTAAAATCCACCCAGTTTAGTGCTTTTCTCCATGTCAATGCTTTCCTTAAAACACTCATACTTTATTATTTACTGATGACCTTGCCCTATACTTTTAAATATAGACTGCCTGGCAATTTCACCTTAAAATATTTCTGTACTTTCACATTTTCAATCTTCCTTCAATTCTGTCAGTAAGATGTGCCCTTCTTTATTGCTAAGCCTCCTCTCGAGCTGTTTTTTATGGCTCTCGCTGACCCTTTTTTCTTCCCAGATCAATGTGTTGTTCCATTTTCTTTCTAAGATCAATATTTTTCAGATGCTCTACCAGCATGTGCTCTTTGTAAATACTTCCTTTGGCTAGCTATATTACCCCCACTTCTTTGTTGTTAGAAACTGCTCTTCTGTATTGAGTTGGTTAGGGTAGAAAATGAAATGATCTTTAATTTTGGATAAAATGCATATAAAACTCATCTTACCAGCTTTATTTATTTATTTGTTTGTTTGTTTGTTTATTAAAAAGCCCATCCTTCCTAGGGAATTAAACACCAGTAAAGATATGATCACCAACAATCTAAAATATTAAAGAGAAGTACTACTGAGCCTTATGTTTGTTAAAAAATCACAGTGTGTGTGTGTGTGTGTGTGTGTGTGTGTGTGGAGAGATACTTATTTCACTCTATTTGGAATTTCTATTTATTAAAGTAATATATAAAATAAAGACTAAAATAGAGTAAGGATTTAAGTTATGAGTACTTTAGTGATGCCTGTATAATGCACACTGTGGTATCTAGTGAATTTAATTTATCAACAAAGATCAATAAAGCACCCTGTCTTATGTTTTAATTTTGAAATAGTGAGGGAAGGGTAGTGATGATCTGGAAGATAAGAGTGAAATATGAGTGTTGTAAAGTGAAACCTGTCTAGTTCTGTGATCTTAGCTTTTACAAATTAACTTTCCTAAAGACCAATTATAGAACTACCTGACTATCAAATCTCTTATTCAAATACTTCCGTCAAGTTTTTTATATCTATAGACAATACCTCAGTAGACCAGATCTTTTCAAGAACAATACCAAAATTTAGTAGGTGGAGTCGAAAGAACCCAATTTAAATTTGTCTCCTATACGTATACTTCATTTATTAAATAATAAATCATATGCTATTACCCTGCAGCCTATTTTTGAAAAATTAGAATTTTTTCATTTGTATGCATTGATAAGAGCAAAAGATTTGCAAGAAACAGATATTGGTTGAATATTGGATCTGTCATTTACTACCAATATAACTGTTTGGTTTTTTTTTTTTTTTTTTGGTTAAAAGTAAATAAAACATTTGTTTAACAGAGCTATTGTTGGATTTATGGATTATTCATGCAAAGTAATGAGGATGTTGCAGTCACACATTAGGTGCCAAATAAAATAGTGTTGTTTATAAATGACTCTTTCCCCAAAGTTGGAGTGACATCCCTTTAAGGGTCAAAATGTTAACATTTTTAAAACATTTTATTGAAAATCTTTCTACAAAGACTGAAGAGTTTTCTGACACTTTAAAATGTGTAACAGAATGGAAATGTTATCTTTAAACAGGACCTAAAAACGCAGGGTTCCTTAAAGTTGTTTCAGAGACCATGAATGGAAGGGCAAGGGGGTGATTGCATGGGAGACATGCTTCAACCCAGTACGGTTGTTATGGCTGCTTATATATGAGGGTTACTTCTAAGATTTTCTGAGAATATTGGTTTCTGCTGCTCAAAAATGCACAAAAAATCAAATAAATATTGATATACTCTTTCCCTGAACCTTTTCTTTGAAACACTTTATACCTACAGCAAGGTTGAAAGAGTAGTATAATAAACACCCATATATCTTCATCTAGGTTAATCAATTATTAACATTTTGTCACATATTCTTTATATTTCAGTCTGCTTCTGTCTCTCTTCCTCTGTTCTATTTCTGTAGATGATAGATAGATAGATAATAGATAGTTAGATAATAGATAGATAGTTAGATAGATGATAGATAGATAAAAGGGATCTTCTCTCTTTCTGAACCATTGTAACAACTCATCCCCTAAATATTTCAGCATTTGTCTCCCAAGAACAATATAATACCATTCTTCTACATAAGCCTAAGCCCAATATAATGATCATATTTAAGAAATTTTATAGATAGCATATTGTAATCTATATTTATAATGACTGTATTCAAAATTTTCTCAGTTTTCTCAATAATGTCCATTGAAGTCTTATTCAAAAATTCAGAATACTGTATTGTATTTAGCTGTCATATCTGAAGCCATTCCTCAGCCTTTTTTGGCTGTCTTTCATTACATTCATTTTTTAAAAAATTATTCAGGCCAGTCATTTCACAGAATGAGTCTCAAATCAGAACTCTTTGTTTCCTTCTGATTAGATTGAGATTTTTTTTAAATGTTGGCAAAAATGCTCCTAATATCAATTTTATCCCATTATCAGTGATTATAAGTTTAATCACTTGGTTAAGGTGATATACACCGTATTTCTCCATTATAAAGGCATCTTTGCCAATCTATTTAACGTGTAATCTGGGGGGTGATACTCCAAGGCTTTGTGAATATCCCATTCTCAGTATAGTTTAGCCAGTGGTTTCAGTATCCATCTGCCATTCCTTCTATATTAATTAGTTATCCACCTTCCATAAAGATTTTTCCCTTCTTGCCTCATGGTTTAATTTATTTTTAACAAATTACCCATGTGGACTAGTGTACACATTTTAATTCATTATGTTAAAATCCATTATTATCATAATTCATTTTCATGCTAAAATTGTCCCACATTGAGCCAATGAAAGTTCTTCAAGCTGCCACCTCTGTTTTTTAAGCGTTTCCTTACTTTCTGAAGTAAGTTGCATACCAAACTTATGACATAAAAGTAGAATCCAGGCTTACTTTTCCTTTTCTGCCGCCACCCTGGAATCAGCCTTTTCTCCAAGGACCTGGTTCACTTTACCTGAGAACGATTTTTAGAAGCCAAGCTTTGGGGCTCTGGGTTTGCTTGTTGCTACTTGGGTGTCATTGCCTCTAGGCCCTCTCAGCATATATTAATTCCTATATGTACACATACATATATATATGATCATTTTTGTATATAGCTAGTAAGCTAAATATGAGTGAATACTGATATTTTTGACTCTAATCAATACCACAAATTTTATTTTAGCCTCTCTTCTTGCTTTCCTGTAACTTCCCTGACAGTAAGAAATCTGGCTTCCAACATTTACCATTCATTTACGTATTTGTTCAACCCTCGTATACTTGTAAAGCAGTTCAGAATTGTTAACTCCTACCCCCATAAGAAACAAATTTGCCCACTGGTGTACAGTGTTTATGTATAATTTCTTTAGTTTTTACACTGACAGTTTCTAGTCAAAACACCATTTTACAAAGTTAATTAGGTCAGCTCCTTTTTGACCCCAACCACTTAAGTGCAGTTATGTTATACATTTGTAAAATTGTCAAATTTATTTGCCAAACTTGACATTTCGTTCAGGGATCCCTTGACATCTGATTGATTTGTTATTGTTGTTCTAGTTTGCATAAATTAAAGTTCATTCTTTTGTAACGTAGAGTGGGTTTTGACAAATGTACAGTGTTCACTACCACAGTACCATACGAATTAGTTCCTTCACCCTAAAATTCCCTTGTTCATTCACTTTGTTGACAACCACCCTACGTATTCCTCCAGTCTCTGGCAACTACTGATATTTTCTGTCCCTATAGATATGCTTGTTCAGAAACATCATATGAATGGAATCTCAATATGTAGCCTTTTGGTCTAGCTTCTTTCTCTTAGCAAAATACCTTTAAGATTCATCTATGTGCTGCATGAATCAATGGCCCCTTCCTTTTTATTGTTGAAGAGTATTCCATTGTGTGGATGTACCACAGTTTGTTTATTCATTCCCCTGTTGAAACTGTTGAAGGACATCTTGGTTGCTTTCTCTTTTTTTTTGTTTTGGGGGTATGTGTATATATATATATATATACACACACACACACACATATATACATATATATACATACAGTGACTAAAGCTGAAACAAACATTAGCATACAGGCTTTCGTGTGGACATAGTTTACAATTTACTTGGGTAAACAACTAGGAGTGTGACTGTGTGATTGCTGGGTCACGTGCTAAGGTTTAACTTCAGAAGAAACTGCAAAACTATCTCCCAAAGTGGAAGACAGCAATGAATGAGATTACCTGTTGCTCCCCTATTGATTTTTGTAGGTTTATTTTGTATCCTGGTACATTACCAAATTATTTTTTCTTTGTGTATATGAACTAGTCAGGAAGTTTTAGTTATATGATCGTATCATCTGCAAATATAACTAATTTCTCTCTTTTTCCAGTTATTATGCCTTTTACTGATTTCTCTTTAATTATAGCAGCTAATATCTCCAAAAAATGTTCAATAGCAGTTGAGATCATGAGCATGTTGCCATTTCCTTCACCTTAGTTGGATTGTCTCTAGTGTTTCTCCAATAAATAATTGTGAATGTGTATGTGTCTGTGTCTGTGTGTAAGCATCCAACAATTCCTATTTCACTAATCATTTTTATCAGAAATTGACATTGGATCTTGTCAGGATCCTTTTCCATTTAATCAAGATACATATTTTTCTAATATAGACAGTGAATTTGGTTTGTTTTTATTTTCTTTACAAATTTTCAGGATTTTTCCATGGATATTTTTAGTGAGGCTACTCTTTCAATTTTTGGTGGTTTCATTTTCTGGTTTTATTATCAATTTTATATTGTTTTCACAGAATTTATTTTAAAGTTTTTCATTATTTTATATCTGGGATATAACATTGAAATTATCTGATCTCTTAAGTTTAATAGAATTTTCCTATGAAATTATCTGGGTGTACTGTGTTATTGTTGTTGTTATTTTTTTCTGCCTTTCTTTTTCTTGTGAGATAGTTATTTAATAGCTTTAATGATTTTTATGATTTACAGTCCCTATGCTTCTTTAAGAAATTGCTGGAAACTCTCATCAAATACAATTAATTAAAAAGTTTTTTTCCAATTCATCTGAATTCTAGATTTCCCTGATCTTTTCTAGGCAGTCTCAAGTGGCTCATTCACCATGTCTGAATTGCTGTTGGCTATGGCCTTCATTTTCAGCCATTTATTATTCACTCTTTATTATTTGTATAGCTGTTCATTGTAACCAATTTAAAACTCCCTTTAATTTAAGTACTCATCATTGCTATTACTAAGGAGAGCAGCTTTCTTCCAATGAGTGCAAAAAAGTGTTCATTAAAGGAAATGGCTGCATAATTCTACAATGTTTTGTCTCTTCAATTATGAAATTTCCTTTCCTGGCTGTGCTAACTGTGTTTGCATTCTCTCTGCTGGCTGCTATAAATCGAGGGGTACTTTAAATTCATGTTGATGGAAAAGTCATTTCCTGGTCAGAGTCTCAGTTTAAATCTTTTAAAAATCCATTTCGTAGCAGCATGACATTCCTGTGTCTGTTTATGCTATTAAAACTCAAAACAAGCAAACAAACCTGTTCTTCAACTGTACTAAGTCTGTTTAAAAGTATTTAACAATAATTTAATAATATATAATCATCTTTTCTTCTTTTAAAGACTTCCCCAAATTCACTCCAAGTTAGTCTTGCTACTTACTGTGCCTCTATTGTTGCCATCACTAAAGAGTTCCACTCAGTTCATGGTGTTTATATCTGTATGACTGAGGCTCCCAATCAGTTTTCACACCTTGCCAAACATAAGAATGAACTGAAGAGTGAATTTCAGAAAATAATGTGTTAGACTAGGCTAGACTAGTTAACGTCTGGATGCTTCACTTTGGGGAATAATTTTGAGGAATAATCTGGGTTTATCAACAATTAATTCCATAAATCACATAATTTCCTGATTTCAAAACATTTTCAGTCTCTCATACAGCCAGAGTCTTGGCACAAGAAGAAATGTTAGGAAGGTGTTTAGAATTGGAATGGTTTCATTCTTAGCAATTACAGAGCTTCTTCTAAGGGATAATACTACATTACTCACCTCTTCCATGTTATAAATTTTGTTCAAAGCATCTAAAATCAACATGTTATATTATAGTACTATTATTTTCATTGTATTATTAGGATAGAAAAAGATATCATGATCAATTTTATCTCTTCTATATACTAATCTCTCCTACTCTACTACAAAGACAAATTAGAATAACTCAGCCCTACCACCTACCCACTACTATGGTTAACATCTTTGCCAATACTGAATAATGGTGACCTATGAAAAGATACTTCCAGGTTGTTTTATTTTCTTTTAATTTTTTTTTTTATCTTTAAGAGCAATTTCATGGCAATGTCCTCTTGCTGGAAGGATTAAGGAGCAAGGAATATATGTAAGGAATTCCATATATATAATATATATACATATGTATGGATATATATATATATACACACACACACACAAACATAAATATATATACAATAAGAGGACAAATTATCCCCTTTGGCCCTCTCTTCCTAGTCAAGTGCTAGATAACAAATAGAATGGAAAGAAAACAAGAAAAATGTTCAGTTATTTTTATATGCTCATTGAGAAATGGACAAAATTAAATGATTGCTTAAAAGAGCAAGATCATTATATCAAATGTATTTCTTATAGATTTTAAGATTCCTTAATGTCACTAAAATTATTGCAGAAATCTATGGCTTGTAGATGACTAGTTGTTTTCATTTCTATCATAGGGAATGGCAAATGTGAATTAAGAGACAGAGAACTTGGATTTTAAGTGCTTCTAGTATCCAGCCTGTTGTCCTGAAATTATTGTGCACTTTGGAAATGATTCCTCTTATATATAACCTGTTTGTGCTAAATTATGAGTTGGCAAACTACCACCCTTGGGCCAAATCCATACTTCTGTCCAGTTTTGTAAATAAACTTTTATTGGAACAGAGTAATGCTCATCTGTTTGGGTATTATCTGGCTGCTTTCCTGCTGCAATGGCAAAGTTGAATAATTGTAAAAGATATCACATAGTCTGCAATATCTAAAGTATTCACTACCTAGGCTTTTATAGAAAAAGTTTGCCAACACTTGTGCTGAGTGATTATACGTTGGTTCCCTTGTGCTTCCCTTGCTTTGTCTCTATTATCTGTTATTTTCTGGTTTAAACACTGTTTATAGAAAATAATATTACCCAACAAGGGCCAGGCTCAGAAAGGCTTTCTGTATTTCCATTGACTGTTACATGTGAAAGTGAACAATAGATTTAGTTATCTTCTTCTATGTCCTCAGCTTCAAGAGGGTGGTAGTAATGAATTGATAGATAGATAGGTATTATTTATCCATATGGATCTTCAACGTGATTTATAAATATTTTCCAATCAACTGTACGTTTCAGTGAATTCATGCTCCTAGGCATTGTCAGATCCTTGTTTCTTCAGTAGCTCACCCAAGTACAACGAATTAGGTCTATCCCATCTTTATCTATTTTTTTCACCAAACCAAGCTCATTTTTATTCTGTAATATTCTACATAATTGCTCCACTAGGTGTCCAGAGTGGATCTATCCTATGTGGCAATTTATCTTCCTTGTAGGAACCCAAATAAGATATTGTACAGGAACAAATAAGGAAGGAGAAGTAGAACAGGAAAAGATTAACTGTGGAGTGGAAATGTAAAAACATATTTGGAAGACCAAGCGTGGCGGAAAGAATGACTAAGGAGACAGAAGAAGCTACAATCTGGTGACTAAATAGGAGGTTAGAGTTTGCAATCGAGAGATGCAAAGTGAAAAGCCATTAGTGGAACAACTGGGGAAATCTTAATAAAGTCCCTATTTTAATTAATAGTATTATACTAATGTTAATTTCTTAGTTTTGCTAAGTATACTATGTTATGTAAGATGTTAGCATGAAGGGAAGCTGGGTGAACAATTTTTGCAACACTTCTGTTAACATAGAATCATTTCAAACTAAAATGTTTAAAAGGTACATAGTCTTGATATTAAACAGCTCAGCAACTAGTAGAGAGAAACAGAAAAATTAACAGCAAACAGCAACAAAAAATAACATCATGCCAAAAATGCTCTGATAGTGGTTTTCCTCAAGGCACCATGGAAACACAAGATAGTTATTGATAACCCAGACGACAGTTTAGGAAATGGAAGTGGGTAGGTATCAGGCAAGTCTTCCTGGAGAAGGTATTGCCAAACTCTGTTGTAAAGGGTGAGTGGAAGATGTCCAGGCAAAGAAGAGGATAAAGAATTCCAGGTTGTTGTACCACCATGTTTAATGACATGGAAACAGGAGCAAACATGACACATTTGGGGACATTTAATAAGAATAGAAATGATTTTTAGAAGTGGAGTGGAAAGAGATGAGACTGTAGAGACCGGCAGTAAATATAATCAGCAGGGACTTGTATAGTATCTTAAATAATTCAGCTTTTAACGTGAAGAAAATGGCGTTGATCAAAGTTTAGCAGAGATTGATATGATCAGTTTTATGTTTTACAAGGTTATACAGAAGGCTATGTGTAGCGTGGGTTGGAAGAGATCAATAGTGGAAACTGAAAGACTATCTTACTTTATTCGAAGTGAGCTAGAGCACTGGAGATATGATTTGAAAAGAGTAGAAGGTTTCAAACACTATTAATTAGGTAGAAATCAGCATAATTTAGTGTTGCTTGAATTTGGGTCTGTTGAAACAGGGAAAACTAGAATAGACCCAGGCCAGAATATAGTTTTGTTCAGAAAACTAGCTGCATATAAGTATTAGTCATCAAGGCTTAGAAAGAAAGAGGTAAGCAGATTTGGTTGGAAGAAAAGATTATAGATATTCATTTCCATTTTTACCTATTATTTTTAGTTGCTTTTAGAACACAGAGTCTGTTGGCATCCAACAGAGTCACTCTAAATGAACTATAAATTTGGAAGTCATTGTGTGGTTGACTATATTAGTTGACTTTCTCTAGTTAGGGAAACTTTGAAGTGAAGAGAAGAAAAAAATAAAAATAATACTCTGGGAAAACCAACATTTGAGTGAAGTGAAGAAAGAACAAACTGCAAAGAAAATTAAGAAAAATTTACCTCTGATTTCTAGAAAAATAAAACAAAGACAGTGGTTTCACAGCAAGTAACAGAAGGAATTTCAAGAAGAAGGGAAGGCTCAAAACTCTTAAAAGTTTGGCATATCAAATAATAAAATGATTGAAAATGTCTTGGATTTAGTAACTAAAAACTCATTGATATTTCATTTGTGCCATTTTTTTAGATTCCATATATAAGCAATATCATATGATATTTGTCTTTGTCTGAGTTACTTCATTCAGTATGACAGTCTCTAGGTCCATCCATGTTGCTGCAACTGGCATTATTTCATTCTTTTTTATGGCTGAGTAATATTCCATTGTAGAAATGAACTTATTTACAAAACAGAAATAGAATCACAGATATAGAAAACAAACATATGGTTACCAGGGGAAAGGGGGTGAGGGATAAATTGGGAGATTGGGATTGACATATACACACTACTATGTATAAAATAGATAACTATTAAGGACCTACTGTATAGCACAGGGAACTCTACTCAATACTCTGTAATGACCTATATGGTAAAAGAATCTATAAAAAGAGTGAATATATATATATATGTATAACTGATTCACTTGCTGTACACCTGAAACTAACACAACATTGTAAATCCACGATACTCCAATAAAAATTTTTAAAAAACAAAACAAAAAAAAATGTGAAAGGAAAAAAAAAACTCGATAAACTTGGGAGAGGAATTTTAAAAGCCAAAGTGGGGTCTATTGAATTGCATCAAGAAATATAGAAGAAATGACACTATTGACTTCTGTATGAAAATGATAAAATACTATTAAAGTGCCTTTTAAAATGGTGTGAATCATAAGCATGTGCATATGATGGATACAAAGTGCAAGTAGAGATAGTGGAGAAAGGAGAAAAAGAGATAACTGATGGTAGAAAAGTCCTCCGGATCTTAAAAGAAATTGAATCCTGGGTCCAAGTGTAAATTTTACTGTTGATCAGGAGACAAGACTTCTTTAATATATGACAAAAGTAGAGAAGAAATAAATTATAGTAGAACACCTCCCTGGGCTTTGAAGAAAAACATCAAACTAAAATGACTTAACCTGTTAGGCAACTTTAAAGTACAAGATAAATATCTATTTTCTACAATCTCAGTAAAGTGTTTAAATTAAAAGGAAAAAAATTTTAGAGTTTGAAAAGATAAAAGAGGTAACAAAAGTAAATGAAAATAAGCTGGGAAATAGAATGCTCCACTGCCTGCAACACAGGAAACAAGAAAAGACAGAGGAACAATATGTCCACATTGTGAGAGAAAAGAACTGAGATCTAATAATCCCATCCCTTTTCAGACATGTGAAGACTGAAATGTATCCTTATACATTTCAGAAGAAATTTCTCAAGTTAACTTCTCTGGGTAAATGGCCTCCCTTCAGTCATTTCATTCATGACTATTTAAATGACACCTTTTAAAGAGGATTTTCCTGAATACCACAGCTAACCTTGCATCACACTCTGTCATCTTAATGGTGTGTGATTTTCTTTGTGTCATCACCTAATAATATACTATATGATTATTTGTCTATAGTTTTCATTGCTATTTCTTTATTGCATACAACAGCATCTGAAATCTAAGTGCTCAATAAATATATAAACCAGCAGCTGAAAAATGAATTCCGTGGCCTTTATTGTCTCTTACAAGAAAGAAGGAATATTTTCTGGTTTAAAAACAAGAGAACGTGATGAACTTGTGAACATGAGGAAAGTGGTCCAAGTCAAATTGTTTTGGACAGTTGAAAAGTTAATTAAATAAGGCATACTGAGAGGGATTGCTGAAGAGCATTAAACGGGTCATTTATTCATTCATTCACTTTCATTTCCTCAGTTCTTACTGTGCTAACATTATCGCTTCCCTCCTGCCCTCTCAAGGACTTGGCTCTTTGGGTCATTAGAGATTTGTGTCATTGCTCTCTATTTCTTACTCATCACTCTCCCTTTCTACTGGGTGTTTCCAGCAGTCATATAAACACGCAGGAAGCAATCCCATTCTAAAAAGTGTTTTACCCTAACTCCACATCTCACTTCAGCTTCTACCCATGTTTTCTGCTGCCTTTCACAGCCAAATATCTCTAGTTTATACTATCACAGTCATTCACTATTTTTTAAATGTGGAAAATGTTTTAAACTATCAAAGAGTACAGTGACTCATATAATATTCAGCTGTGTGACACCATAATTGGAATTACCAAATGTTAATATTTTGTCATATTGCTTAAGATCTTTTTTAATTCAAGGAAAAACACATAATTGATAAAACTGAAGTTCCCTTTTATTATTATTAAATATTAATAATAATTAATATTAAATATTAATATTTATTATTATTTCCTTTAATTATTATTATACTTATTATCACTCCCCTCCTTATTAGAAGCAATCATTATTATGAATTTGGTATTTATTTACCCTCTACCCAGTTTATGTATGTTTAAATATATAATAATATTTGTTTTTAATTTACGTGAATTTAGCATACTGTTGGTCTCTTTGTATAACCAGCTTTTTGTATTTAATATGTATCTGAGAAGTCCCTATGTCGACATGTATAATTTAAGTTCATTCATTAATTACATTATATTGCTCCTTCATGTGCGTATACTATTTTTACTTATCCTCATACTGATAAATAAGTATTTCCACTTTTCATTATATTTTATATCATCATTCTTATGCATTATTTTTTGCAACCTTATCTTACATCTATCATGAGTTAATATTGTAACAGCTTAAAACATCTTCCATGAGTAATTTTACTTAAGTAACTTTGTTTCCATATTCCACCAACATTATCATGTTAAGGGATGTTTATGACAGCATGTACAGTGTGAAAAGAAATTTTGGAGGAAAAAAAGAAAGCATTGAAAGGGTGACTGGAGGAAGAGGATTTAGAATGCTCAAGGAGAACAGTTAAGAATGCAGGAGAAACTGTTATCATTCATGCCAAGGGAGTGTTTTAGGCAGAAGGACATGGTCAGCAATATCAAACAATTGGATCCAGAATTTTAAAGGTTATTGATGGCGCTACCAAGTATCATTTTAATAAAGTGATGGGATTGAAGCCATATTAAGGATTATTGTAGGATAATGAACAAATGGGAGAGAAATTGTCCTTTCAAAGAGTGTGGCTGAAATACACACGCACACACACACACATGCACATAGCTGAAGGAGAAGGCTGACTTAAAAACTTGCTATCTTAAAGGAAGAGAAAAGAAGTTCAGATCACAGGAAGGAGCAGCGCACACAGGAAAATTTGATTACACTGGATGAGATCTTCTTACAAGATTAAAGAAAGATGACCAGAAATTACTTTTTGTTTTAATGTTAATTTACTTTGCAGGAAAAACAAGTTGTGAAGTGGCAAAAATGCTCACTTCAGTCTTCATCACAACAATGTTAAGTGCATAACACTGTGAATGACTATCTAGACCGATGATTTTTCTGAGTATTACTCAAACATTTTAAATCATTATAAAGGAACCAAACATTCTCAACATTCAAGAATTCAGTTCATTATTTAAAAATTAAAATTAAAAAAAAAAACACTACTCAGTGAGTAAAATTGTGAATGACATCTCCATGGTTGTAAGCATTAAACCTTAAATTTAAAGCTAAAGATAAATGTTAATAAATTTGAAAGAATTGATACATACTATAAACCTCCTGAATTAACAGAATGATTAAAGTAAAATGAAAGTCCAGATCATATGTGAGATATAGAAAAAAATTAAGAAATATTAAAACAAAAACATTGTTCGATATACTAAAATAATTTTATGACTAGACATATCTATAATATTAATAAATATAAATAGATTAAATGTTATTTTTATAGATTATAAATCAAACTTATTTCTGAAATAACAGTTGGGTTGAAAAGGAAATAAAAATTAAAATATCAGAGAATATAGAAAACAATGATACTCAAACAAGTGTATATTAGAACCCATGAGAAGTAGCTTAAAAAAAATGTTCCCTGTAAGGGTAGATATGAACTAAAATTAAGAGGCTTAATTTTCCCTATTGAAAATAAGAGAAGAGACGCCCCATCCCTTCCCTTTTCCTAGATCATTTACTTTAGAGTACTCGTAATTGTAAGGTCTTCATTTATTTGAAAAGTATGTAAATCTTTTTAAAGGCTAAATAAACCTCTTACCAGCTTTACAACCCAGGACTGCCTTTCTTAAGAACCTGGGAACCATCTCTTTGAAATGTAATCGTAGGGAAGATAGTGTCCCTATATCCCAGTGCCCTTAGGAGAATAAGAGCCTAAATTTCTCTGGTGCCTAGCTGCAAAACTACCTTCTATCATAAAGATAGTTTATTTTTTCCTTCAAATAAAACCTATTAGTTAACATGGATGGTCACCTCCAATTACCAGGTGAATTTAGGATGAACTGTGTGTGACAAATGGTGCTGTCAAGTCCTTTTACTTCAGGGATACTTATCGTTCATCCTGAGAACATGTATGTAATGGATTGTATCTGCTTGGCCATATGAAAAGATGAGATTTCTTTCTGTCTGCAATATCTTTTAGCAAGTTATGTGTGATGCCCACGACATTCTAGTTTAATTCTTATTCAATTATAAAATTATTTTCTTTCTCTTCTAACTTTGTGGAAAGGTTTTCTGAGTTGGGAAGAGACCTTATTTTTAATTATCTTTCCCCAACTCCAGTGGAAGATCCATTGCTTAAGTACTCAATTACAAGATTTCAAAAGAAAAATAGATTAAAAATTAAAGCTATTTGTTAATATTTTCTCAGTATTAGTAAATCAGAAGAAAACGTAAGTGTATAATCATCTTTTATTATATTTAATAAAAATCATCAACGGTTATTTGGAATTAATTTGTTTTATGTTGTTATTTCCTTGCCATGCTTTTTATAGTAATAAACATGTTCTTACCATATGACCCAACAATTGCATTACTGACAAAAAAAACCCCTTCATTTATCCCAGAAAAATGAAAACTTATGTTCACACAAAGTCCTATACACAAATGTTTATAACAGCTATATTTGTAATTAACACCAAACTAGAAACAATCCAATGCCCTTCAAAGGATGAATCATTAAATAATGGTGCATCCATACCATGGAATACTACTCAGCAATAAAAAGGAAAAATTTATATATGCAACAACTTTGATGGATCTCGAAGAGAATTATGCTGAATGAAAAAAGCCAATCTCAGATGATTGTAGGATCCCATTTATACAGCAGTTTTGAAATTAAAAAGTTCTAGAAAGGGAGAACAGATTAGAAGTTGTCAGTGGTTAGGGAGGTGTGGAAAGAAGGGAGGTGTGGAAAGAAGGGAGGTGGCTATGGTTATAAAAATAGCAAGAGGGATCCTGGTGATGGAATTGTTTGCATCTTAACTGTGTTGGTAGTCATGCAAACCTAAAAGTGATAAATTTGCATAGAGCTAAACATGCACACACACGTAAAACTTGCAAAATCTGAATAAGTTTGAAAATATGTATCAACGTCAATTTCCAGGTTGTTATATTGTACTTAAGTGAGATGCTACCATTGGGCAAAACTAGTTTAGGGTATCTGAAATCTATTATTTCTTAAAATGCATGTGAACCTATAATTATTCATTTTTTTTCCTTTAAATTGTAAAACATTTAACGCCAGAGCAACTCAGCAAAGGACAATTGCTTTGTTTTACTTAGCAGTAGCATTCTGTATTTCTACTGCAGAAAGGAATTTTTATGAAATATTAAATCATAAATAAGCCATGCCAGAAATTATCCCCTTGGTAACACAATACACTGTGAATTCTTTTCATGAATTCAAAGTCACAAAGTTGATGCTATAAGCCCACCACTGCTGAGAGAAGAACATGCTTTTACTAAACACATGATGTTCCTCTAATCTAGTGAATGATCTATTGCTCACATAATCCTTGTGTAGAATTCAGTGATAAGCATGAGAGAAAAATACGAAATATTAACATTTCTGTAGAAATCATATATCAATACATATTTACAAAAATAACACACACACACACACACGCACAGAGTTTAGATGTTATAACATTCCACAAAGCAGTGATAACTATGCACTTAGTATTTTGGAAACATTTTGACACAGTGTCACACATTTTAAAAAATAAATGAAAATTTTATAAAATGTAAATTCTAGCTTTCCACAAAGATACATATTCTGAGCAAACTATAAGAAGTATTTTTCAAAGAATTGGGTATTTTCCAATGAGCTGCAAATATGAAACCAAGCATTTTTTTCCCCAAACTGCTAATTTAGTTCACCCTCCCCCATTATCCACTTTGGTAGCCATAAGTTTGTTTTCTGTCTGTGAGTCTATTTCTGTTTTGTAAATAAGTTTATTTATATCATTTTTTTAGATTCTATATATAAGTGATATTATACTGTATTTGTCTTTGCCTGAGTTGCTTAATATGATAATCTCTAGGTCCATCTATGTTGCTGCAAAAGGCATTATTTTATTCTTTTTTATGGCTGAGTAATATTCATTGTATATATATATACCACATCTTCTTTATCCATTCAACTCTGAATGGACATTTAGGTTGCTTCTGTGTCTTGGCTATTGTAAATAGTGCTGCTGTGAACATGGGCTACCTGTATCTTTTCAAATTAGAGTTTTCTCTGGATATATGCCCAGGAGTAGGATTGCAAGATCATATAGTAACTCTATTTTTAGTTTTTTACCTCCATACTGTTCTCCATAGTGACTGCACCAATTCACATTCCCACCAACAGTGTACTTTTTCTCCTCACTCTTTCCAGCATTTATTATTTGAAGGCTTTTTAATGATGGCCATTCTGACTGGTGTGAGGTGATACCTCATTGTAGTTTTGATTTGCATTTCTCTAATAATTAGTGATGTTGAGCATCTTTTCATGTGCCTGTTGGTCATCTGTATGTCTTCTTTGGAAAAATGTCTATTTAGGTCTTCTGCCCATTTTTTGATTGGGTTGTTTGTTTTTTTTTTATAGATATTGAGCTGTATGAGCTGTTTGTATACTTTGGAAATTAATCCCTTGTCAGTATCATTGTTTGCAAAGATTTTCTCCCAGATGGTAGGTTGTCTTTTTGTTTTGTTTATGTTTTCCCTTGCTGTGCAAAAGTGTTTCAGTTTAATTAGGTCCCATTAGTTTATTTTTGTTTTTATTTCCATTACTCTAGGAGACAGATCCAAAAAAATATTGTTGTAATTTATGTCAAAGTGTGTTCTATGTTTTCCTCTAGGAGTTTTATAGCATTCTGTCTTACATTTAGGTCTTTAATCCATTTTGAGTTTATTTTTGTATATGGTGTTAGAAAATGTTCTAACTTCATTCTTTTGTATGTAGCTGTCCAGTTTTCCCAGCACCACTTATTGAAGAGACTGTCTTTTCTCCATTGCATATTCTTGCCTCCTTTATTGTAGATTAATTGCGCATAAGTGTGTGGGTTTATTTCTGGGCCTTCTATCCTGTTCCTGTTTCTATGCTGTTCCTGTTTCTCACCTGTTGATCTATATGTCTGTTATTGAGCCAGTACCATATTGATTACTGTAACTTTGTAGTATAGTCTGAAGTCAGGAAGCATGATTCCTCCAGATTTGTTCTTCTTTCTCAAGATTGTTTTGGCTATTTGGGGTCTTTTGTGTTTCCATACAGATTTTTAAATTATTTGTTCTAGTTTTGTGAAAAATGCCATTGGTAATTTGATAGGGATTGAATTAAATTTGTGGATTGCCTTGGGTAGTATGGTCATTTTAAAAACATTGATTCTCCCAATCCAAGAACATGGTATATCTTTCCATCTGCTTGTGTCATCTTCAATTTCTTTCATCAGTGTCTTACAGTTTTTGGAGTATAGGTATTTTGCCAATAGTAACCAAGCATTATTTTTACAATAAGGCACAGAAGTCTATTTATAAAATATAAATTTTAATTTTCAATGAAGCCATGCATTTGAAATAAACCACCTCTTGGGGAATTTAAAACACACAGTGATATAATGACAAAGCATGTTGTTATCTGCAGTAAAAAACATTTAGTATCCTTTTGTATCATTCTCTATCAAGTTTGAGACAAGAAATATCTGAATGATACCTTGAGGAGTGTACATTACAATAAGGACTAGACATCATATAAAAACATGATATCTCCTAGAGTATGACATGATTGATTGGTAAGTCGTATTTTAAAAGCCTTGATACATGCAGTGAAGGAATGAAAATAAAAACTACATGAAAAGCTTTAAAAATAAAAGGTGACATCAAGTCAGAACCAGAGTAAAAAATAATGGATGAAGAAACACCAAAAAAGTCTAAATTAAAACATGAAGCTGCCCTGGAAAAAAATACTTGGCAGTAAGTCAGTTACAGTATTACATAAAAACTTCATTGCCCATGGCCCCAATGCCATCAAGATAAGACCAAAAGAAATTTGAATGAGCCATGAAAGGAATTAGCTTTATTGGATTTGACTGCCTTAGTCTTGTGAGGGTGGGTTTGATGAGAGTAACATATACATTAGTGAATATAAAGATCATAAGTATACTTTCTAAAGAGAGCTAGTTTTCCTTTCTAGTTTAAGTGAAGTCTATGAAATAAGGATGATGGTGGTATGAAAGATAAAAAAGTTACCATCTGAACATCCTGTAGGTGAAAAGGAATTTCTGGATCATATCATTGAAATATTTAAATTGTAACATAGAAACTTAGTGTTTATTTGAGCATACATTTGAAAATAGAACTTATCCCACAATAATATTATTTTGTTTTATCATTATTATTCTAAAGGAACTTTAGGCTTAAGAGGACCTCAGGTTTGGGCAGCTAAAATTCATGAACTAAGAGCATTGAAAAATACGACCTGGAATATAAATAAATGTATTTCCACCATAAAAAAACACAATGATTTATAGAATTTGTAGATGTGGCCCAAAGTTTTATTTCTCAAGATCATAAAGAGAAAACAGACAAAAAAGCTGGGCATAGGTCATATGCATTGATCTAGTAAGACTGTGAAAAGTGCTCAGACACTTGAAGGATAAATACTTATTCTTAACTGAGAAGGCAAAGAAGAAATAACTTTGAGACTGAAAATTGATAGGAGAGATTATTATGGCTGCCTTGTAGAAATTCCAAATTGTTAATATCCAAGACACCTACTTTACTTTCTTTAAACCTTCTGAAGAAAAAGCACAGATAATGGAGAGGATATTTTTCTCTGATGATTCTTAGTAGTAAAAAAAAATGATTTCTTTACTGCATTAGGGTAAATGCTCCTAATTTTAGTGAATCATTTGATCTTTGAATTCTATTTGCTTTGCCAAAAAAAGTTTCCTGCAAAAATATGTCTTAATGAGTCCTCCAACAAAACGAACTACACCCTAAACACGTAGATTTTCAGTGTGATTGACATTTTACTTGCATAGAGTTCAGTAAGGTCCCTGACAATGAAAACTCTTGTTTTGCCAAGTTAGTCATTTTTGAAGGACAATCATAAAGACTTTGTTCTAAAGATAGGAGTTTGAATAATGAGCTATATACTTTATGTATTGTATATATTGGCCCCTGCCTTCAAGAAGTTTTTATTTGAACATGCATATAAGCCTAATGCATTAAATTTTTAAAATAAAAAACAATCACAGCATAGAATTATGTGCTTCATTTACTTCTATAGGTGTGTTGTCCTACAGCCATGGTCCTCAAACTTGAATATGCATCGGAGTCACCAGTGCGTTTGTTAGAACGCAGATTATGGAGTTCACCCCAGAGTGCCTGGCAGAGTAAATGTAAGGTGGAGCCCAAGAATTCTCATTTGTAACAATTTCCCAGATGATGCTAATACTGTCAATCTGAGGACTACACTTTGAGAACCACTACCCTAGGGAAATTCAGAAGAGGAAAGATATCATTGTAAACTAGGATAGCTGAGCGTGTTTTGTGTAGGAGGTGGTTCTTACACTGTGATTCAAACAGATTTATACTGAATAACAATCTTATTCACTGTAACATTTATTCAGACTCATGATGATAAATGCAATTTAGTTATTATTCTTACCTTTATTCCTTCCTGCTCCTTTTTCTTCGTCTTTTGGCTGAGAACAAATAGTTTCATCAATTCCTCATTGCAATCTTCACTTTTGTCCAAAAGAAAGGGTGTACTTGTCGCAGTTGTTTAAACTGGTACTGTCCTATCCAGTCCAGACCAATTTCCCAATAACATTTCCCAGGCTATATGTATAACTATTTTTGGACATAACTGTCTTTTCTATAAACCAATCAAACTGTTTCCAGTGACCAAAGCAAACTTCATTATTGAAGCAAGGGAGACCAAGTTGGGTTACACTATAATGAATGTCATACACAGATAAACTCTGCAATGTCAGCAATGTTTGCTCAATATTTCTAATTGCAAAAGCAATGTAAATAGTGAAATGTCAGGATAAAGATATAACAGGATGTAGGCACACAGACCAGATTTTCATTTTACATTATTCAATGGAAAATTTTACCCACAGGAACTCTTTTTTAACTTCAAGAAACATTTATTTTTTCTAATTAAAATGTATCATTTTTATATGAAAAGGTAGTGCTTGGTGTTCTCCTCTCCAAATTATATCTTTGGTGCTCTACCTGGAAAGGGAGAGGTACAGGAAGATTCACTTTTTAAAAAGAACTAAGGAGTATTTTCAAAAACACAGAATATACTTTAAGATATATTTGCCAACATATTCACAGTATGTATTAAAGTATATTCACAGCATTTATACAGGAAGATGTTGATTTTATATATGTTTTTTACATCACTCACATAAACATCATTTTGTGAGTGATAAATTAAAATCTTCACACTGTGGCTCAAGTTTTACTTTATGAGTAGTGAAAGAAAAGAATCATCTCTCTGGGCCCAAACTAATGTAATAAAAACAGTGCTGGACGTCAAGGGTTTGAAGTAAATTGGAGAGTGTGTGGCAAACATACAGCAGCCTCCACTGTCCACCGCCTGACCAGGCGGCTGAGCGCTCAAGAGGTATCCGTTCCAATGCACTGTTGCAGTTAGCTTCCCAGAGTCTATCCAGGCCACACTTCTCTCTTGGAGCCTTCAGCCCAGGGAGCAGGCACAGCTTTTCATCTTTCATTTTATTTCTTTTTCTTCTTTCCCTTTTGCTTTTGATAAGAGCTATTTGGGTAAGGTGCTTTATTATTCATTTTCTAAGAGCAAAGGGAAAACTCCATGAACCTTAGTAACGCAGTATTAATTAAGCTGAGACTTTCCCAGTCAAGAGGTGTACAACAGTAATTAATATATCCAATCCCAGTGTAGACTAAATATAGCAAATTGGACAGACTTCAAAAAAAATTTTTCCCATATGTAAAGCAATATTTCTGTTACCACAATGCTTTCTATGAAAGCACATATTTCTTAAAATCCCAATAGCTAAAGAGTCATGCTTCCATAACCAGGATAAATTTTAATTGGTTCAGAAAATCTGAGGGATGCCTTACTTATAATGATTCTAGGTAGGTAAAAATTATTGCCACAACAATAATAATTATTCTTCTTTTAATTATTTTTCAAGAGATGTGGACTTTTGAATAAACATAAAATACAGAATAGGAAAAAAAATGTTAAGTAAATTAAGAGTATGCAAACTTCAGATATTTCCAGCTCATCCTCTACCATGTCATTATGCATATTTATGTAGAGCAAAATTGTAAAAAATTATATAAAGATTAAATATTAAGAGAAAATTGATATATATAGACTTGAAAGGATTTAGTTCTTATAATTTCCCCATAGCATTTTCAGGTATATTTATTTTCTGTGTAATTTATATATTCTTATGACTCCAAAATCAATAATGACAAAATATTGCAATCTAATCTATCATTTTATTGGCGAATATCCTAGTAGAAATAGAAGCTCAAAATTTTGAGCCTTGTCATTTTCAGTTCCACAAATATTATCTCATTAAAATACATGTGTAATGTCTCATTAAAATAGATATGTAATGTCTCATTAAAATTTCTTCAGGAAAAATGAGAATGAGTTTTCAGCCTACACACTGAACAAATCTGACAGGTTTTAAAGCTAGAATTCTTCTTAGCTGATTGATACTGAATAGCTTGCTTACACTTCATCCAACTCAAGATCTTTCTATAAACCAGTCACCTGAGATGAAAAATTTTCTCATTGTAATATACAGTGTGTTATCTCCTCTTTAATCATTTTTCTTTTCACAAAGGTATAAATAGAAGCTTCTCAATTTAAATGTCTCCTGCACATACCTATTTGTGTTAAGTATGATATAAAATAAAAATCTGTTCTTTTGTTTCTAATTTATACACACTAGAGTTCCTTTTCATGTTTTTCCCTACTAAAATTTAGAAAGGTTGTTTTTAAAACATTATAAGAATTCAAAATGCTATTTTCAGAATAGTGTTTCTGTGTGTGGAAGATAACTTGACATCTGTTTACTTATGATTTGCCCCTCGAGATAGACTTAGAGGAAAATGATAGAAATATTGATTGTCAGCTTGTGGATCAGCTTTAATCTTTATAAGTGGCACATGGCTGATCTCATATTTCTACAAAAAAAAATAATTTGGGGAATGAATCCAATATATACCTTTTGGAAATAAAACTTTCTAATTTACAAAAAACTAAATTTTAAAGTCACTAGGCCTAGATGAGGTAGCAATTGAAATACAGCTAGTACTGCTATATGAGCCTTTACAACTTTTTTGCCTGAGGCCCCCTATGCAAACTCATCTATTAGGAAATATCTAAAAGGAAAACAACATGATGTTTTATTTCTAGGTTAAGCATTGCGTTCAGCATAGACTTGAACATGTCTGTTAACAATATTGACATATTCCCATTTTATCCTGGAATATTAATTATAAATATACTCCTTAAGAGTATAAAAGAGATATATTTTCTTCCAGGTCCACTCATCACACAAAAAATGAAAAACTTCTCCTCCTCTATCTCCATCCCGATCCTGGGGGATCATTAGGATTTTGTGTCCTGGAAGTTCTAGACATTCCTTATACCCATGGATAACCAACAACATTTGCCCATTTTTAGGAAGAAGGATGAATCTAACAGAGGGGTAGGTTACCCCTCTATTAAGATATTACATCTGATGTGCCAAGGTAAAAACATGAATGTGTTGTATAATGGTACTGAAGAAGGCCTCAGTCACACCTGGAAGACAGTGAGGTCTCCAAGAACTGATAGAAAGAAAGAGTTTCCACAACAATCATGGAGATCTGAATGTGCTTCAGAGGAACACTTGGAGAGGCAGAACAACATGTGGGAGGGACATATGGATGCCTATAAGAACTAGACAATGGG
The DNA here is from genome assembly GCF_028021215.1 of Eschrichtius robustus. Taxonomy (NCBI): domain Eukaryota; kingdom Metazoa; phylum Chordata; class Mammalia; order Artiodactyla; family Eschrichtiidae; genus Eschrichtius; species Eschrichtius robustus. The sequence goes on along the minus strand of NC_090831.1, from coordinate 98,464,751 downwards.
TAAGGGTTAGGCTTAAGGTTAGGGTTAGGGTTAGGGCTCTGAGTTACTGGAAGGGAGCCTCATTGGCATGGAAGAATGGAATCACCAGGAAATTAATTTACCCTGACACTGCCTTAGTTCTTCCTCCAATTACACTCCACTGACTAGAAAACCTAGCTACATTGAAGGGATATGAATTGAGGAGTAAATTAAGGTAGGAGGAAAACAGAAGAAACCGACTATCTCCTCCATTTTCAAAATTCTTTACTATCACTGAATGTCTTGGTATCCACTTTCATAGATATATCTAAATTCAGCACAAAATTTAAGAAGCCTTGAAGGACTTATGAAAAAAGGAAGACTCTTTAAAGTGCAATGTAATTTAATTATGAAGTTTTTATATAAGATGTATAGATAAACTATATTCAAATCATGAAAGCGGAGGTTAATTAAATAAAATATGTTTAGGTTATATGGCAGAGCTCAGCACATCCCTTGATACCAGTATATAACTTGGTTACAACTATCTTGAGTCATCTTAGTCAGTGGCAAGGTCAATACTCTTAAAATTTAATGTATTAAAATTTCAGCTTATGCCTGGGTTGTATAAATCTTCAAAGAGCAACAGTTAGATAAACTATAATGAGAAATCTCTGGATAAAGTACAAAATCATAATTTTCCACGAGCTCATTAGGAAGCTGAGGTTGTTAAGCAATGAAGTACCCTGAAATTCAAGAAGAAACAAACTCCTCTAAGAAAAGATATCTAAGGCAGAACATGGATAAAGAGGGACTAGAAGCCATAGAAGTGGGTAAGAAAAAAAACAAAACAGCTGAAATTTTGATTAATTGGTAAAGAACAAGTATGAGCTATATGGCAGTTCAGAATCCTTGAGACACCCAGACTAAAGAGGATTTCACACTCGCTTGCAAGTTCTTTTCTACTGACCTATACTAGTTACCCTCAAGAAAGATTGGAGGCAGAGGAAAGCCCCTGTGGTTATACAAAGATGCAAGATGGAATGAGCTGCCACTATGGGAAGTGCACAAAACTTCACATTACTACCTGGGTCCTCCTCTTACACAGAGAAAACACTTTAAGCTTCTGAGGGATGGGCAGGAAGCATTGTCAATCTTATGATACAATGAAAGGTGAATTATTACAGGTATAATAGGGAAGAAAACCTTCTACCTTTGGGGAGAAGCAGGTTAGGAGACCATACCAACATAATCATAGGTGTTCTACCACTGGGGGAAAGGCAGAAAACTTTCTGCCTATAAAGTGAACTTTGGCTCTGATAGGAAAGAGGGATTTGAAAGCTGAGGAAGCCTCACACCGTGTTCTCATCACAGGGCCTGTCTAATATTATGCTGGACCAGGAAAACACACTGCCTGCTCCCACCCCTCACCACCAGTGTAAGCAAGCATCAGGTGAGAAGTAACAGCAATCTACCATGCAAGGAAAGGCAAGAGGATGGAGAAAGACTTTTTCTTTTGTACAAGAAGGTTGTATTGGCTGATAGCTTGGAATGGAGCATAAATACATAGAAAAATTCCCCTGACCTTGAGCCTTTCCATTAATAATCATAAGGCAGTGGTAGACCACTGCTGGAAGAAATTCTTGCCTCTAGTACACTAACGTTACCAAAATCAAAAACAGAACTCAAACTCACTTCTACTCCTGAATAGAGTGACTCAACCACCCACAATTAATAACCAGACAGAGGAAAAGTCATGCTCATTTAGAAGGACAAATATTATTTACCACAACCTCTGCTATTCTACACCCAATGATCCGCAATCAATAAAAAGTTATGAGACAGATAACTAAATATGAAAATATCCAGCTCGGTCAAAGAACAAAGAAATCTATGGAACCAGAAATGGAGGTGATCCCATTGTTGTAACTGTCAGTCTGGGATTTTAAGCAAACTATGATTTCTGTGTTAAATGATCTAAAGGAAATAGTAGACAAATGCATAAACATATAGGCGATTTCAGGAACAAGATGAAATCTCTAAGACAGAGTCAAATGGACACAGCTAAGGAAATAATTAATTGAAGTGGGTCAGTGGAAATACCCAAACTGAAACACAAGTGGAAAAGGGGAGGGTAAGAAAACAGAGCATCCAAGAGCTGTACATTACCAAGCAGTCTAGCATACATTTAATTGGAGTCCCATAAAGACAAGAGAAAAAACAGGGCAGAAAAATATAGGAAAAAAATGAAGAATTGGTGGCTCAAATTTTACAAAAATAATGAAAGATTTCAAACTATAGATTCAAGAAGGCTAAATATCCTGAGTTAGATGAATACTAAGTACGTACACATACAGACATCATCTTTTCAAATTGCTGAAGTTAAAAATAAGAGACAATCTTGAAGTCAGCCAGAGCTGGGGGTGGGGGAGGGGGCACAGTACTACATACAGAAGAACAAAGAGAAGAATGGGAGTAAACTTCTCCTCAGGAGCTGTGCAACTCAGAAGCTGATGGAGTGACTTATTTTAATTACTCAAAAAAAAAAAAAGAAAAGAAAACCCCCAACAAAAACAAAACTGTCAAGCCAGAATTCTCTAACCAGTGAAAATAGCTTTACAAAATGAAGGTGACATAAAGACTTTTTCTTACAAAGTCTAAGAAAATTCACTGCCATCGCAGACACAATATGAGGAATGTTAAAGGAAACTCTTCAGGCAGAAGGAATATGGATTCAGATAGAAAAGTGGATCTTCACAAAGAAATTTTGAGCTCCAGAAATGGTAAAAATGAAGCACAAACAGTAAGCTATTTCTAAAGGTTTTGTTTGTTTTCTATTTTATACCCTATTGTTTTACTATATTAAGTCATGGAAAGTGATATCTTTTAAACTTTCATGTTGTTAGCTTATAATTTACTTGCCTTATAACAGCATTTTTTAAAAAGAGAAAACCATTAGTGTCTTGATTGTACTGTGTAGAATTGGTCAAGCAAAAAAAAAAAATTCCTATAAGTGAATCTAAATGAGTAAACATTTCTATCTGAACTTTAGTGATTGCAAATATTATTTTGGGAAAAGTCCGACAAATAATAAAAGAATAATTATTTTACATGTAAAAAATTATACTTATTTAAGAATAATGGCCAAAGAAATACAAGGTGACTTTTTAAAAATTTTGATATTGTCTAAGGTAAAAGAACTGCTTAATAACGCCCAGAAGCATAAAATAATTTTAACAGATGGGTGAAGAATATTTGTCAACAGTAGCATAACATTGCCTTATTTGAAATGCAGCCAATGTACTCCTTTTGCGTGGCTCAAAGTCTGTTAGTTTATTGCTGTCCCTTAACTATCGCTCTGTAAATGATTTTTTAGCACTTGTATTTTGCATCAAAAATGGCCAAGGAGAAATAAACTTTCGTTGAACTTCCATATGTATCTCATTAAGAATTCACAGAAGATTTTATTTGCCAAATAAAAAGCAAAATGTCATTTTCCAGAATCAAAGTGAAAATTATAGTAATAAAATGAAATTTCTCCAGTCACAATAATTAGTATGTAGATTGACACTAAATACATAGAGTTACTTATTCTCTCATACTCAAACAAAATATTGGAGAAGCATCAGAAATGAGGGCCTAAGGAGTCTATTCATTGTATTATGCTCCTGAAAATATAGTCAAACATAATATATAAACTTTTTGTTCGTTGTATGACTATCTATAAATGAAAAGTATTTTAAAAAGAAGCAGAAATGGTGCATAAATGGTAGTATTCCAGTGTCCCAATATATGGAATGAAAGATGCCTGATAGTTTTTTCTCTTTTATTACCAATTATCCTATTCTATTCAGTCTCAAATACTAATGGGAAGACTATCAGAAATGTGCTCTTAAACTGTGTTCTTTTTTCTTTCTCACTTGTTATCTCTTAAAGCTTGGCTTAGACTCAATTACTTTATCTACAAAGGCCATATTCTATCATCAAAACTGCCTAACGTAAGCTCTCAGTGGGTGACTTTGCAGCTTCAGGATCATGCTTGTGAGTGCAGGACATTTGACAAAATTGGGAGCTCTGGTGGCCATGGTTTAGCTTCTATAGATCCTGCATGCATCCACCTTTTCTGAGTCATACTCTGTCCCCAGAGTTCTATCACTTGACTTGGTTCACTCAGCTCTCCCTACCATCACCTGCAATGAGTTTAGACTTTTAGAGAGGACTGAGGGAGGTGGTGTCATCTATTATTTTCTCTGAAGCCAGCAAATACTAATAAACTAGAAAAAGCTTGTATTGGGGCAAAGCTGACTCCCTATTAGACTCTGCCAATAAGGGGTGTTAGAGAGACAAAAAGGCTGGAAAACGAAAATAAGTTACACATCCCTTCCTGTTTCACTTCAGATTTTCTTTTCCCTTTCTGTTCCTGTTATTGTTACTTCAGTAATGCTTCTTCACCCTGAAAGTGGCAGATAGATAGTTCCAGCAGCAGCCATTTTCCAGTACTCATAGAGTAAGGCTCATGAGACTCCCTCACGTGTCCCAGCACCAGCCATCCAACATCCTTCCTCAGAAATGGAATTTCAGCCCTGAAGAACCCCTCCTTCATGCTTCTAATTTTTAATCATTTCAAACTCTTCTTTTTGTTGTTAATCCCTAAGGATGCTAGGTGCTTCTTGTAGTTACTAACCTCTATGATACCTGAATTTTCCCTTTCACCTTTTTTATTTTTTCAATCTCTAGTTAGCAGTTCTTTTTTTTTTTAAATTTATTTATTTTATTTATTTTATTTTTTTTTGGCTGCATTGGGTCTGTTGCTGCGCGAGGGCTTTCTCTAGTTGCGGCGAGCGGGGGCTTCTCTTCGTTGTGGTGTGTGCATTTCTCATTGCGGTGGCTTCTCTTGTTGCGGAGCACGGGCTCCAGGCGTGCGGGCTTCAGTAGTTGTGGCACGTGGGCTCAGTAGTTGTGGCTCGCGGGCTCCAGAGTGCAGGCTCAGTAGCTGTGGCACACGGGTGCTCCATGGCACGTGGGATCCTCCCGGACCAGGGCTCGAACCCGTGTCCCCTGCATTGGCAGGTGGATTCTTAACCACTGAGCCACCAGGGAAGCCCAGCAGTTCTTTATATTAAATTATTTCTGTTAAAATAACTGATGTGGTATCTTCCTCCTCACTGGACCTGACTGGCTGATTACGATATTGGTACCAGGATGGGGAACTCAAAAAGGAGACCCTCAAAGATGGAGATTTGGTATCAGTTTGGTCATGTCTTTGGTCAGGAACAGAGTACTGAGCTTCTTACAAATGGGAAAATAAGATGCAACTAATCCACATCGTGTAGTGACATCAGAATTAATTACATTATCACCTGTGTTTTATGGTGATGAATCAAACTCCTTGGGGGACTAAGTGACTGCTTCAATCAACTGTTAACTGTAGTCATGATGACCCCAAGGAGTACACTGGAGCACTTACAGGAAGAAAAAAACAAGCTCAGCTCTTTAAACTCTCATCTCAAATTAGAGTCAGATAACTGTGGAGATTCGATGACAGTCCCAAAATAAGCCCTTATTCTTTGTAGCCACAGGCCTGGTCTTAATTAAAATCACACCCAAACTTTAATTGAATGGGTTGTGAAATTATAACAAGTTGAATTTGTAGCCTCATCAATTTTCTCTCGTCAAGTTTAAGGCATTGCTTGGAAGAGACTGGGATTCTCATACTAGGAAATGGTTCATTGGGATGGATACGGGTAAAGCTCAGGATCTTCAAGCCTGAGTCACCCTGAGTTTCCCTTGCCAGTAAAAGTAGCCTGCTTTCTTGTTTCTGCAAATATCAACCTTCCCTTATTTGAAGGGCCTGTAATAACCTCATCTGGTGTCTTGAAAATTGATGCTTCTCAAGACCGTCTTATTGCCATTCTGTCCACAGCTAGAGTCATATCACAGCATAATCCAGGAAGGCAGGTGCAAAGTAGGACTAGGAAGAAATAGCTTATACATCAAAAAAATTGCAAGAGTTTTGTGCACTTATATTGGAAGAAATCTGGGAGTGTGATTTAGAATTAGATCTATTTCTAATAATGGATAACTAAGCCCAAAACTAAGTTTTATAGCTTATAGTAACTTCTATAAATGCCATATATTATTTATAATATATGCCAATAAGTGGTACAAGTGGCTTGTACAGTGCTGAATTCTCTCATACATTATTGCTTTTAATTTGCCCCAATCACCAGTAAGATTGACAGCTATTATCCCCATTTTATAAAGAAACAGACTCACACAATCTTAGCTTATTGTTTGAGGTCAAGTGGTTATTTAGTGATACAGATTGCATTAATACCTACATCTATCTGACACATATGGTTTTTCTTCTTCCCTAAACCCTATTTTGAAGTAAAGCTTTACAATTAAGATTTATTTCTCTCATTGACACAGACAGTGCAAGGTGTCACAAAAGGAACTTGGCGGATTAAGTTCAGAATATGGGAAAAAGTACAGGTCATGAATGTCCTTTGTTAAGGAGCATTTATATTTGAATATAACATATATATTTCTATTTGATTTAAGGACTTGCTTCATTTTCTTTTATTAGAAATCAAGATAATTTAATAATCTTGCCTGAGCCCAGAATCTCTTGTTCTTATATTCAAGATATACAGTTTGTGGACTATTGAACACAGATAAAACAAAGCCAATATTTTCTGTCATTTTATATTCTTATAAAATGTACCATTATCTTTTATTTGTTTCATTCACATTCAATGCATTTTTTCTATCCTGTCTCATCTTACAATGAATTCTCCCCCAAATTCCATCTTGTATTGAGTAGGTGACAGCACCTGAAAACTTCATCTCTGGCCATTTCTAACGTGTCATTAGGTATTAGGTAGAGTTGGGCAGGCTCCACAATGGAGGGGCACATGGACACATCACCAGATCACTAGGCAGAAATATTGCTCCTATTTCCTCCCTTCCTCTAAAGGTACTCAGTATTTCAAAGATAAGAAAGCAGCAGAAGGATCTGATTGATCATGTACTTTGGAGTATGGCAGACTTTGTGTTCAGTTCCACTCCAGCCACTTGCACCTGTGTGGATTGGGGTCCATCACTGAAACCCTCTTGGTTTCAATTTCCTCATATGTGCAAAAAGAATAATAATCCTTGCCCCTGAAGTTACTGGGCAGACCTGATGTGATTCAAGCAAAAGCTCTAGCTAACACGGTACCTGGGAGATTTATGTACCCAGTATTAGTAATAGGCTACCTTCTGAATTAAATCAACTAGTACTCCCTCTACTATCTAGTAGCCAAATGACTCTGTGGGGGTGTGGGAGGGTGTGGGGGGAGGAATCTGAGAGAAGGAAATGGTAAATGAAGGGAAAGATAAGAAAACTTGTATATATGGATAAGATATTTTAGGATTAGAAGATTAAATGTGTTTTCTATTAAAGCAAAATATTTAACTTCGGTTACAGAAGGCTATCAAGTCTAGTCTATTAGACATAGACTATTATCAAGTCTATGATGACATTGGAAAAAATAAAGCACAAATTTAGGGCAATTGTTGTCTAATTGTGTTTCAAAATTTAGTACAAGTAAGTGAGAGAGTTAGAAATCTGAAATCTAAAGTTAACTAATTAAATTATTTTCAAGTTCCTTCTGAAAATAAAATAAAACTTTTGAATTTTAGGAAATGCATAGATTACTCACATTTAATTCATTGAAAATTGAGGGCCAATTCAGAAATATTGTGTAATTAAGTGTTTATAGAAAATATTGCCATCGTAGTCTGTTTAAAGGAAGGCACAGCAAACCAAATAGCAGAGGTTAGCATGACAGATATCATATGAATTCACTTTTACCAAAAACATTCAAAGATTGTTTATCTTAAACCATAAAATGCAGCTCATTCATCTCTCCACATATTTGCAGAAGCTTTCTGGTTCGATTAGGGAACTCAATATGACTGTGAGGCTATTGACAGAGGTGAGCAGTAGTCCTGGCACAGTTGCATTGGCCTCTTTCCTGGTGGCCTTCTCAGAAAGAGATGCCTTTTTCTTCCCACAGCTTGCTCTCAGATCAACCACTGAGCATCTGGTACAGCAGATGGGCTCTGCCCTGCACCTGGAACAGTCACCAGTGAGTGCAATCAGTGCTTTCTCCACTTCTGCATGAATTTAGTTACATGTTCTACTTTCAAATCATTCATTCTAGGATATATTTATTGATCCCTAGATTTGTTCAAGGCTGTAGAGATTACCAAGGTGAATATAGACATAAATTCTTACCTTAAGAGTTATGTTCAATTTTACATCCAAATCTTATTTCTGATGTTTCCCTGATCAGGCTTACTTCTGATCTGGCACAGACTGGATTAATTTATGCATAATACTTTTATTTTTATATTGTGTTCCTGCTTCATGCTATATGCCCTTTCTATGTTCTTGCTTTGTTTTATAAGCTATCCCAATCTCCATGCCTTGTTGCGACTTTGGAACTTATTTCTTTTCCTGGGTTTACTGTGGAATGGTACCAGGGATAGAGATTTATTAATCATTCCAAAAAAACTAAGGAAATTTTTCAACACACACATGCCCTAAGTTCACCCTAAGAGTGTCCAATTTGGTAAATCCAGCTGGTGTCCTGGTCTTACACTTTCTGTCCCATTTTGTTCATATTACCTATTCTGAAATGACCACCAGGTTATGAGTGTATCCTTTTCTTGAACTTTATTATCAAGTACCCTGGTGTGATTCTGGTAGTAACTGTGTATTTTGTTTACAGCATTGAAGGGGAAGAGGAGGTGAGGTGGAAGGAAGGATACTATGTGTAGGGTATAGCAAAACAAAATGGTATTAATATTCAGCCAAGGAATACAATTGATAGAGGCTGGCTAGATATATTCAATATACATAAAACATGACTGGACAATAAAGTATCCTTACAGGCTAACATTTTGTGATCATGGATGTGTTTTCTCTTTGCTCTAAAGACAGAATCATGCAGTTCTATAGTCAGCTCCTTCAGGTTCTGCCTCAGCTTTAGCCTTTGTTACCGAATCAGATTTGTTCTGCCCAATACACAGCAAGACAGAATGCTGAGAGGCTGAGGTTTGCAGCAGAGAGAGGGTTTATTCACAAGGCAACCAAGTGAGGAAACGGGAGAACAAGACTGAACCTCCTCAAAGGCAAGGGGCTTTAGGTATTTATGGGATAAAGGATAAAGAAGCAGCACAGTCTGAGGCATGAGGAGCATGGGGAACATGGGGAAGTTGATTGGAAAAAGGTGCAGTAATCATTCTGCACAGGCGTAACTAAGCTGCAGGCCTCAGCCCATTTCAAAAGTGGAGGCACTTAGCATGATCTGAGGGTGGAGTTTTCAGCCTTCTGACATCAAAATGTCACTGAGCAGATACTTTTGCATGCCCAGTTGGAGGTTTGGTGGTTCTATCCAGTCATAACTGGCTCAGCTTGAACTAGAAAAAACTGATTCCAAGTTCCTGGAAAACAACTTGGGCAAACATCTTATTGTTCAGACTACATGCCACTAGGAGGACATGCCAGTCTTTTGTAGCAAATTAAAATTACCTTGACTAATGATGGCATGAATTTCAGGTGAAATGGATTTAACTAATGACTGCCCACCATTTCACCTTGGCAGAAGTTACACGCTTCCCAGGGTAGCCTATATCCAGTGGCATCTAAAGGCCTGGTCATCTCACTGAAGCAGGACGTGGAGATGAGCATTCTTGCTTTAGAGCTCCCCACCAAGTTGGCTGAGGCTTCGTCAAGCCTGCATAGCACTTGAACTTTTTTCTCTGCACAATGAAGCTTCCCCCGCTCCTCCCTTTACAGGGGTTAGGTCCTAATAAACATCTTTTAGCATCTGCTTTCAGAGGACCTAACCTGTGACACATGCAGCAAATAGGAGTATAATATGCAGACCCCCCAAAAATTAAACTGTGAGATTATTATCTTGTAATGTGAGACTACAAGTTCCATTCAGACACTAGTATTGTTAGGAGATAGCTAGTTAGGACATAAAATTATTGTGCTTACAAGAGCTGAGAAGCAATAAACAATTCTAATATAATAAGCCATAAGTACCTGGCTGAATAATCTAAGTTTCTGTAGCAAAAAAAAACAAATTGTAGTTTTGGTGGATTCCTCCTTTTCTGCATCAATCCCATTGAAGCCAGCATCTATTCTTCTTTCATGTGAGATAAGAAACTTAATCTAAAGCAAAGTATTCACATATCTGCATCTACACCCATCATAGTCTCCTTCCTTCCATTTGGGATAAAAATATTCTCCTATCTGTGGCCCACCCATCAGAATCCTATTCCCTTCCACAGTCTCTGAGACTTTATCCCATCAATTTACTCTTTTTTCCCTTTCTCTTCAACCTCAATCTCCTTGTTTCTAAATATGTTCAAGACTTTCCCAAAATAATTAACTATTCATGTGCACACACATTCAAACACAACAAAAATATTGAAAGAAGTCAAAATTAAAATTAAAGCTATATTTCAAAGGAATAAAACAAGATTTTCAAATATAGCCAAGCCTAGCCAAAGATATAAAATATTTAGTAAAATTCAAGTTGTATTTAGGTATAATTAATAAATAGTGTTTTCTAAATATTTTAATTTAATTATTTACTTTTTATCCCCTCACTTTTCCTTTCTATGTTTTGTTTGTAATTTATTATTAGTACTCTAGCATATATATGATATATGCATTTTATATATTTATTATTAGTGATACACAATTGAAAAGTTTGGTCATTTTTGGCTTTAAAGAACATTGGTTTTATAAATCTTCCTACAATCTTTGAATGCATATAAAAGTCCCTATAAAATCTAAGATATAAAGCTACTTACTTTTATTCCAGTCTAAAGTCATTTTACTTACTGGAAATTAACTACAAGCACAAAACTTATTCTAAAATTCCACTAAATATTTTCTTCATATAAAAGTTAAGGGAAAAAAAAAAAAAAAAGTTAAGGAGTCAATCACTATGCAAACATTGCCACTGGGGGTGAAGGACATACAGGATTTGTCTGTATTATTTCTTACAACAGCTTTTATATCTACAATTATCTTAAAATAAAAAGTTTAAAAAATTGACAAATAAAAGTTATCAAGTTGAATTTTTTATTCTTATAGGCAATATTTATAATGTCATCTAATTATGTTCATAAGATGAGAGTTTCAAGACAGTATTAACTTTTATCCTACTTTATTAATAATTTAAGGTAACATTTTTTGAAGCACAATGTTTATTTTAATGTATATGTATCACAGTACAAACAGATTAATAGCAGAAACTATTATAAAAATTGAGTATATAGAGCAAAAATTTCAAATATTATTCATCATGCTTAACCCATAATTCCAATCTTCTTGTCAGAAATAACCAATATTACCCATTTATTTGCTTTATTTAGTTAGCATCTTTTCAATATATTGTCAGGTCAGTACAGAAAAGATCAAATCTATATTTTGAACAGCTGCATAATATTCAACAGCTGCTTAAATTGGATATGTCATAAATTGCTTAGTCATTTTCCTATTAATATTATTGGATTGTTATTAGATGAATTGCGGTTTTCTGCATGTCTCTTTGTCTAAATGTAAGTATATTTCTGTAGGAAATAAAATGGTTACATATTTGAATATTCACAGGTTTGAAGATTCTCAGATTGTCTTCAGCTAGATATTACTTGAATTTTATGAAGGTGCAATTTTCCCCACAGTGTCTTTAATATAATGCTAACATTTTAAGAATGATAGCCTGGTGAACAAACCATTACACTTTCTTGTTATTTTAATTTCATTTTACTGATTATAAATGGCATTTGCCATTGTTTTTATGTTCATAAGCCATTTGCATTTCTTCTGTAAATTGCCTGTCCAGTTTCTTAATATTCTATTGACTTGTTTGTGGTAATTGTTTTTTACTGTTTATACTAATCATTTTATGTCTATAACTTTCCAACTTTTTCTCTTAATTTGTCCCTGTACATTGTTGAAATATCTAGAGATGATCTAAAAATTTTCATATCAAACTTTCGGAATTTTATTGTTTGAAAAAATGATATAAATCATATCTTTTTTCTAATATACTTTTTGTTATAGTGTCTGTGTGTAAATTTTACTTAAAAATGTAATGTATTAGGATTTTTTTGCTATGAAAGAAAATTATAATTTTATTTTTGTTTCACACTCTGTATGACGGACTCTAGGTCCATCCACATCTCTACAAATGACCCAATTTTGTTCCTTTTTATGGCTGAGTGATATTCCATTGTATATATTTACCACATCTTCTTTATCCCTTCATCTATCATTGGACATTTAGGTTGTTTCCATGTCCTGGCTAACGTAAATAGTGCTGCAATGAATATTGGGGTACGTGTGTCCTTTTGAATTATGGTTTTCTCAGGGTATATGCCCAGTAGTGGGATTGCTGGGTCATATGGTAGTTCTATTTTTAGTTTTTTAAGGAACCTCCATACTGTTCTTCATAGTGGCTTTATCAATTTACATTCCCACCAACAGTGCAAGAGGGTTCCCTTTTCTCCACACCCTCTCCAGCATTTATTGTTTGTATATTTTTTGATGATGGCCATTCTGACCAGTGTGAGGTGATGCCTCGTTGTAGTTCTGATTTGCATTTCTCTAATAATTAGTGATGTTGAGCATCTTTTCATGTGCCTCTTGGCCATCTGTATGTCTTCTTTGGTGAAATGTCTATTTACGTCTTCTGCCCATTTTTTATTTGGGTTGTTTGTTTTTTTGATATTGAGCTCCATGGGCTGTTTGTATATTTTGGAGATTAATCCTTTAATCTGTCTGTTGCTTCATTTGCAAATATTTTCTCCCATTCTGAGGGTTGTCTTTTCGTCTTGTTTATGGTTTCCTTTGCTGTACAAAAGCTTTTAAGTTTCATTAGGTCCCACTTATTTATTTTTGTTCTTATTTTCATTATTCTAGAAGATGGGTCAAAAAAGACCATGCTGTGGTTTATGTCAAAGTGTGTTTTTCCTATGTTTTCCTCTAAGAGTTTTATAGTGTCCGGTCTTACATTAAGGTCTTTAATCCATTTTGAGTTTATTTTTGTTTCTGGTGTTAGGGAGTGTTCTAATTTCAGTCTTTTACATGTAGCTGTCCAGTTTTCCCAGCACCAGTTATTGAAGTGGCTGTCTTTTCTCCATTGTATATTCTTGCCTCCTTTGTCATAAATTAGGTGACCATATGTGCGTGGGTTTATCTCTGGGCTTTCTATCCTGTACCATTGATCTATATTTCTGTTTTTCTGTCAGTACCATACTGTCTTGATTACTGTAGCTTTGTAGTATATTTGAATTCAGGGAGCCTGATTCCTCCAGCTCCATTTTTCTTTCTCAAAATTGCTTTGGCTATCTGAGGTCTTTTGTGTTTCCAAATGTAAAATGTAATAGGATTTTTTTGCTATGAAAGAAAATTATAATTTTATTTTTGTTTTCCAGTTGGATGAGCAAATTGTATCAATATCAGTTTGTGAATGGTGAATTAACTTTCAAAGATTTGAAATATCAAATATATGCTAAAGTCTGTTATAGTCATAGTCTATGTCTGTTTGGCTAGTACTCACTAACACTAAAATATTTTGGTCACTACATCTATAAAATGTGTCTTTGTACCTTATAAGGAACAATCTCTCTCATTATACTTGATGAGTTTTCTGGATAGAAAATAATATTCTAGCAATTTTATCTAATACTAAATGTTTGTTAGGTTGTAGAGAAAAGAAAGGTTTATACATAAATGTGGAAATTACTCATTAGTGTAGCTATTTGGAAGAGCAATTTGGCACAATCTGGAAGAATTGAAGAAGGATATGGTCACTGATTTTTCTCTTATTAGACAAAGAATTTTGTAAATATACATGGTTATTTGATCATAGTTTTTAAAAAAAGATATTCATCAATATCACCATGGTTAAATGGAATAAAAACAATAGATAATGAATGGATAAAACAGTATATATACAAGGAAGTGTAATGTGCTATATTTATATAAGGAACTGTGAAGTTCTATGTAGCCATTAAAAGTTATATGTTACCACGGATGCATTTCAAAAATATGAATGAAATACACTAAGTTAAAGAATTATACAGTATAATGCCATTTATATTAAGTTTAAAAATAATAAAAATAGTCCTTAATAAAGTTTGTGTTAAAATACAAGGTCACTGTACCTTCTACCTTGGTGCTCTTTCAAAGCACTGTGGCTTCAAATTCCTGTGTCCAATTTCCTAGTATATTCCCAAGATTTTAAAAAATTAGCTTCAGGATGTTTGCATATTAACATACTGCTCTGTCAGTATTTTTCTAAGCATTTAACAAATATTATACTTACCTACATAGAAATTTAATATAAAGTTCGCTTTTTACAGTAATAACAACTTAATTCTCACATTTAAAAAAATCGTTATGTAAAATAAAGGAGTCTAATATTTTCTCATATTTGTTTCCATAGGTATAAGTATTCTGTTTTCAACATATCTTTAGAAAATATTGATTTCTGTCTGGATTGTTTTGTGGCTCTTATGTGCATTGCCTTTTACATAAAACTAATTTATGTATTATTGAAAAACTATTGAAAAGTTCATAATGAGCCATGAATCAATACTAAACACTTAATCCAACCCTTTCCCCCTTACTTGTTGTATCTAAGTCAACAGTAATTAAGCTCAACATTTTCTTTCTGTCTCTCCCCAAAGAACCTCATCATTTGCTGTGTTACTTCAACATGATTTCCATTTCTGTTGCTCTGAGTATCACCTTGTCTCTCAGGAAATGTGCTGTGTACAAATGCATAATCTTTAAAGAATAAAGTAGATCTGAAATATCTCCATGACCACTATTCAATATTGCTCTAGAGCTCTGCAGAATACTAATGTTTACTCAGAGGCATAATGAATAAACACAATTGGATATATTTCAAATATTAACCCACTCTTTTTCCTATAAAACTGATTTGAAAGCAAACAGTTCAGGTAATCTAAGATTTGAATAACCTCTATCATGATTTCCAGTTGTCAGTTGCAAAATAGATCAAATAAAATTAATGGGAGGAAGTTTTTAGTGCAGCCTAATTGTTAATGTTTTTAGGGTAAATATATACTTCAATTTTTGTGTATTTTAGAACGTTGCTTAGCAACTTTGTTTTTAGCCTTGAAAATAAATGTAACAGTACAAAGTAATGTCAGTCACAACAACATTTCTTAGGCTAATAAATGCCATCTTATACCAAGCTGTTAAAATATAATACAACTCAAAGTAGGCATTAATTTCTTTAGCAATTAAAAGAGTGTGCATTTTAGTAACATTTACTGATGGCATAGGTAGTTGATATTAATCGTCTGTTACAATCTCACAACATCTAAAATTGTGAGAGGAGGTTCCTGTTCAAGATGGTGATACTGAACTCACCTCCTCCCACAGACATACTGACCCTACAGCTGCATATGGGACAATTTCCTCTTAACATACATGTAAAGGCTGGCTGAGTGACAACTACACATTGGTCAAATGAGAAGAAAACTATATCAAAGTGGGTAGGAGAGGCTGAGACACAATCTCATAAACCCCACACCTGGCACAGTGACCCACAACCATGAGGGAACTAAAGTCCAGAGCTCCCTAAGGAAAGAAAAGTTTGAACCCTGCATTGGACATCCCAACTTTTAAAACATACACTTGAGAAACAAGCCCTCAAAATGTCTGTCTTTGAAAACCAATGGGTCTCACATCTTGAGGCCCACAAGACTGTAGTGATCTGAGAAACAACTTTCAAAGGACTCGGGTGCTCAGACTCACCCACTCCAAGGCCCAGCTCAGAGGCAGCCTATTGTACTCAGACTTAAAGTGAAGTTGGATTACCTGCTTATATTAAAATGTTAGCCTGAGATGCAGGCATCTAATTTAATACGCATACCTAGGAGCCTGCTGGAACATTCTCTGGGGACAGAGACTGGTGGGCACCATCTTTGTGCTCTCCCTTTGCCATGCTCCAGAGTACCAGTCTCTCCCGGAAGGGAGCTTTTATGTGCATCTAGTGCCCAATTTCATGACTGCCATCTAGGGACCACCTCTTGATTGCCTGGCTCTGGAGGCCAAGGGAGCTTACACTCCTGATCCCATGAGACTGTAATAATTGGTGTCCCCCAGGATGGAGCTCATACCCCTGTCTGGCACCTTGATTTTTATAACTGCTCCCAGGGGATACCTCTACGTTGTCTGGCTCTGGTGGCCAGTGGGGCTTAAGCTCATGGGTCCCACGTGTAACCAATGGAGAAAGAGTTCTTAAACAGCTACCATGCTTAGGGCATGGAAACAGGCAACAGACTCAGGAGCTCCATCTTTCTACAATGGAAGCCTATTAGCAAATCAGCATAACTGTGGCCTGAGGGGCAGGCTTCGAGTTAAACACACATCTTGGGGCTGACTGTAATCTTTGCCAGAGATCTCGAAGGAAGGGCACTATCTTTGAGCTCACCCTCTGCTGCCCACCCCCAGTGTCAGTGTCTTATGGAGGGGAACTTTACACACATCTGGAGCCTCAATTTTTCTGTCTAGAGCCGTAATTTTTGTGACTGTTACCCAGGAGATATCCCTTGATCTCCTGGCTTTGGTAGCTGGGGGGCAGGGCTTGTATTCCTGGATCCCATGGGACTGTGGCAATTGGAGAGAAGAAGTTTGGTAGGCTACCATCCACAAGGGCACTGCCCAGAGAGCAGACTGAGCCATATTCCCATCTTTCCGTAAAAGAAATCTCTTTGCTTCTCCTGGAGCTTCAGCCTGAGGGGCAAGCTTCGGATTTGGCACACATTTAGTGGCTTAAGAGCCACTCTCAAGGAATATAGGCCATGGACACCATCTTGGCACTCTTCCTCGCTCTTGCTGCAGCTTGCTGGTATCACCAAGAAAAGAGCTTATACACTTATCTGGATTACCAGTTTTGAGACTGCCACCCAGGGGAAACCTCCAGATCACCTGGCTGTTGTAGTCAGTGGGGCTTACACTGGTGGTTCCACAGGACAGTATATATTTACATACTTTTGAAAGCTGATTTCTGAGGGTCTGGCTCCTAGTCAGCCTAAATCCAGGTGCTGATATTCTCCCTTTTGAGACACTGACAGGTCTTGGCACATCCTCAACAACTGGGAGCTATTAAAATAAAATGGGACAAGCACAAAGATGTGAGAGACAACCAAGAGCTGAGGCAGGGTTGAATGAAAAGGTTTATCTCCTACAGGAGGCCACTCCTTCAAGACTGGGAGCGATGGATGTTTCATCTACTATATAGAAATCAATGCAGAGAATCAAGCAAAATGAAGAAACAGAGAAATACATTTCAAATGAGAGAACAAGATAAAACCTGGGAAGAAAACCTTAATGAAAGAGAGCTAAGTAATTTACCTGAAAAAGAGTTCAAAGTAATAGTCATAAAGATGCTCACTGAACTAGGGAGAAGAATAGATGAACACAGTGAGAACTTCAACAAAGCAATGGAAAACATAAGAAAGTATCAAATAGATGTCACACAGCTGAAGACTATAATAACTGAAAAATACACTAGAAGGGTTCAACAATATTAGAGGAAACAAAAACGAATCAGTCAACTTGAAGATGGGTAGTGGAACTCACCCTATCAAAGTGACAAAAAAAAAAAAAAATGAAAAATGGTGAAGTTAACTTAAGGGACTTAGAAGACAACATCAAATGAACTAACATTTGCATCCTAGGGCTCCCAGAAAGAGAAGAGAGAGAGAAAGGGGCAGAAATCTTATTTGAAGAAATAATGGCTGAAAACTTTTCTAATCTGGAGAAGAAACAGACATTCAGATCCAGGAAGCTCAGAGAGTTCCAAATAGGAGGAACCTAAGAAGACAGACACTAACCCACATTATAATTAAAATGTCAAACATAAAGACAAGGATACAATATTAAAAGCAACAAGAGAAAAACAACGTGTTACATACAAGAAAACCCCCACAAGAGTATCAGCAAATTTTTCAGCAGAGACTTTGCAGGCCAGAAGGGAGTGACACAATATATTCAAAATACTGGGAAAAACAAACAAACAAAAAACCTTCCAACCAAGAATACTCCTTTATTTCTGAATGATAGCAAAGTTATCATTCAGAAATAAAGGAGAGATAAGTAGTTTTCCAAACAAAGAAAAGCTAAAGGAGTTAATCACCATTAACCGGCCTTCTAAGAAGGGTTCAAGGGACTTCTTTATGCTGAAAAGAAAGAGCACTAATTAGTAACAAGAACACATGCAAAGAATAAATCTCACTGGAATGGTAAGAATATATTAAAGGCCGTGCATTAATTACTTACAAAGCTAGTATGAAGGTTAAAAGACAAAAGTAGTAAAAACAATTTTGAATACAACAATAGGTTAAGAGATACACAAGATAAAAGATGTAACATGTGACATCAAAAGCATAAAATGTGGGAGGGGAGGAGTAATAATGTAGAGCTTTATAATGGGATCAAATTTAGGTAATTAAAATAGACAGTTATAGATATAAATTGTTATATGTAAGCTTCATGGTAACCAGAAGGAAGAGACCTATAGTAAATTCACAAAAGATAAACAGAAAGGAATTAAGCATACAACTAAAGAAAGTCATCAAAGCATAAAGGAAGAGAGCAAGAGAAAAAGAAAGGAAAGAGAGAAACTACAAAGACAGCTGGAAAAGAATTAACAAAATGGCAGTAAGCACATACCTATCAAGTACTTCAAATGTAAATGGGCTGAATTCTCCAATCAAAAGACATAAAGTGGCTGGATGGATAAAAATAAGACACATTTATATGCTGCCTACAAGAGATGTAAAGACACACACAGACTGAAAGTAAAAGGATGTAAAAAGATAATCTATGCAAATAAAAACCAAAAGAAAGCTGCAGTGGCTGTACTTATATCAGACAAAATAGACTTTAAAACAAAGACTAATAAGAGACAAAGAAGGACATTACATAATGATAAAGGGGTCAATCCAACAAAGGTATATAACATATGTAAATATTTAAGTACCCAACATAGGAGCACCTAAATATACAAAGCAAATATTATCAGACCTAAAGGGAGAAATGGACAGCAATATGATAATAATAGGGGACATTAATATCCTACTTGCATTAATGGATGGATCTTCCAGACGGAAAATCAGTAAGAAAATATCAGCTTTAAATGACATGTTAGAGCAGATGTACTTAACAGATATATACAGAATATTCCATCCAAAAGCTGCAGAATACACATTCTTTTCAAGTGCATGTGGAACATTTTCCAAGATAGAGCATATGTTAAGCCACAAGACAAGTCTTAATTTAAGAGAAATGAAATCATATCAAGCATCTTTTCTGACCACAGTGGTATGAAAGTAGAAATTAATTACGTGAAGAAAACTGGAAAATTTGCAAATATGTGGAGATTAAACAACATGCCACTGAACAACCAATGGGTCAGAGAAGAAATTTAAAAATACCTTGAGAAAATGGAAATGTAACATACCAAAATTTATGAGATAGAGCAAAAGCAGTTCTAAGAGGAAAATTTGTAGTGATAAAATCTTAAGAAATAAGAAATCTAAAATAAGCAACTTTACACCATAAGGAATGAGAAAAAGAAGAGCAAAGCCCAAAATTAGTAGAAGGAAGGAAACAACAAAGATTAGAACAGAAATAAATGAAATAGAGACTTAAGGGACAGTAGAAAAGATTAATGAAACTAAGAGTCATTCTTTGATAAGATAAACAAAATTCAAATTTTTAGCTAGATGCACCAAAGAAAAAAGAGAGAGGTCTCAGATAAATAAAATCACATATGAAAGAAGAGACATTACAACTGATACCATAGAAATACAAAGGATTATAAGAAACTTCTATAAACAATTATACACTAACAATCTGGACAACCTAGAAGAAATGGATAAATTCCTGGAAACATACAACCTACCAAGACTGAATCATGATAAAATTAAAAATATGAATAGACTGATTACTTGTGAGGAGATTGAATCACTAATCAAAAACCTCCCAACAAACAAAAGTCCACAATCAGATGGGTTCACTGGTGAATTTTACCAGGTATTTGAAGAAGGATTAATATCAATTCTTCTCAAACTCTTTGAAAAGTAGAAGAGGAGAAGACTCTTCCAGACTTATTTATGAGGTCAGAATTACCCTGATACCAAAACCAGACAAGGATGATACAAGAAAAAAAAATTACAGGCCAATATCCCTGATGAACATAGATGTGAAATTTTTCAACAGACTATTAACAAACCAATTCAACAATATACTGGAAGGATCATACACCATGATCAAGTGAGATTTATTCCAGGGATGCAAAGACAATTCAATACACAAGTATCAATTAATGTGATATATCATATTAACAGAACAGGGGTTAAAAATCACATGATCATTTCAATAAATGCAGGAAAAGCATTTGACAAATTCAGTATCTTCTACAGAATGAATATTTGTGTCCCCCTAAAATTCATATATTGAAACCTAATCCCCAGTGTGATGGCATTTGGAAGTGAGGTCTTTGGGAGGTAACTACAAAATATTCTCTTATGAATAAGATTAGTGTCCTTACAAAAGAGATCCCAGAGAGTGCCCTTGCCCCTTTTTTCATGTGAGATAGCAAAAAGATGGCTATCTACAAACTGGAAAGCAAGCCATCACCAGACATCAAATCTGCTGACAACTTGATCTTGGACTTCACAGCCTCCAAACCTGAGAAATAAACTTCTGTTGTTTATAAGCCACTTATTCTATGATATTTTTGTTATAACAGTTAAAATGAACTAAAACTAGCCTTTAATCAGAAAACGTTCAATAAATTAGAAATGGAAAGAACCTAATGCAATGACAGCTATATATGAAAAGTCCACAGGTAACATGATTCTTAACAGTCAAAAAGCAGAAAGAATTTGCCCTAGAATTAGGAACGAGACAGGGATGCCCATTCTCATCACTTGTATGCAACATAGTACTAGAAGTCTAGCTAGAGCAGTTAGGCAAGAAAAAGAATGAAAAGTCATCCAAATCAGAAAGGAAGAAGAAAATTATCTCTGCATACACGATCCTATATGTAGAAAACCTCAGAAACTACAAAGAAAGAAAACTGTTAGAATTAATAAATGTTAAAGTTGCAGGGTACAAAAATAAAAACACAAAAATCAGTTGAATTTTTCTATACACTAAAAAAGAGCTATCAGAAAAGAAAATAAATAATATCAAAAACAATAAAATACTTAGTAATAAACTTACCAAGGAGGTGAAATACATGTAAACTGAAAATTACAAATCAGCAATTAAAGAAATTTTAAAAGACATGAATAAATGAAAAGACATCCCATATTCATGACTTGGAAGATTTAATATTGTTAAAATGTCCATACTAATCAAAGCAATCTACAGATTTAATGTGATAGCTATCAAAATTCTAATGGAAATTTTTTACAGAAATAAGAAAACAATTCTACAATTCATATGGAACTACAAAAGACCCTAGATTGCCAAAATAATCTTGAGACAGAAGAACAAATCTGGAGGCATCACACTTCCTGATTTCAGCATATACTACAGAGTTATGGTAATTAAAACAGTATGGTACTGGCATAAAAGCAAACATGTAGACCAATGGAATGGAATTGAGAGCCCAGAAAAAGCCCCATATATATGGTCAATTGATCTTCAACAAGAGCACCAAGAATAAAAAATGGGTAAAAGATAGAAACTTCAATAAATGTTGTTGAAAAAAACTGGATATCCACGGAGCAAAAGAATGAAATTGTATTCTTATTTTATACAATACACAAAAATTAACTCCAAATGGATTAAAGATTTAAATGTAAGACCTAGAATTGTAAAACACTTAGAAGAAAACATATTGGAAAAGTTTCATGACATTGGGCTTGGCAATAATTTCTTGGATATGACAACAAAAGCAAAAGCAACAATAGCAAATTTAGACAAAAGGGACTACATCAGACTAAAGAGCTTCTGGACAAAAAAGCAAACAATCAGCAGAATGAAAAGACAACATGTAAGTGGGAGAAAATATTTACAAACCATATATCTGAAAAGGGATTAATATCCAAAATATATAAGGAACTGCTATAACTCAACAGCAAAAAAACAAAACAAAAAACCAAGCAACCCAATTTTAAAACAAGCAAAGGATTTAAATACACATTTCTTGAAAGACAACATGCAAATAGTCAGCAGGTATATGAAAAGATGCTCGACATCACTGATCATTAGGAAAATGCAAATCAAAACCACAATGAGATATTATCTTATACCAGTTAGGATGGGTATTATAAAATTTAAAATTGGTAACAAGTGTTGGCAAGATTGTGGAAAAATTATAACCCTTGTAACACTGTTGTTGGGACTGTAAATAGTGCAGTAACCATGGAAAACACTATGAAGTTTCTTCAAAAAATTAAAAATAGAACTACCATGTGATCCAGCAATCCTCTTTTGGGTTATATATCCCCCAAATTTGAAATTGAATATCAAAATGATTTCGCACTCCCATGTTTATTGCAGGAGTATTCACAATAGCCAAGAGGTGGGAACAACCAAAATGTCTATCAGTAGATGAAGGGATAAAGAAAACGTGGTATACACATACAATGGAATATTCAGCCTTAAAAAAGAAGGAAATCCTACTATATGAGACAAAATGAATGAAACCGGAGAACATTATGCTAAGAGAAATAAATAAGACACAGAAGGAAAAATACTACATGATACCACTTATATGAGGAATATAAAACAGTCAAATTCACAGAAACAGCAGATTTGTGGTTGAGGAGAGGGGGAAAGAACAAGTTGCTGCTCAACTGGCAAAAAGTCTCAATTATGCAAGATTAGTAAGTTCTGGAGATCTCCTGTGCAACAGTATTCTGTGCAATTTGTTGAGGATGAATCTCGTATTAAGTGTTCTCACCACAATAAAAATAAATGCATAAGTAAAATAAATTTAAAAAGTTGGTTACTGTTAAAATGCATTGCTGCCCCTCAAAGGTAGAAAGAGGTATTGTGTCCATTTGCTACTATGTGGTTTGCTGCCCTCCTTGTGTGACAGTGCTATATCAGGGGCTCATAATTGACCTCTATTTGACGTTAGGTTGGATATTCAGCAGCAGCAATACTTAGATCAGTCTTGGTGACTGAGCACGCATAATTTTGAGCCCAGGCATAGGATCCGTCTCTGACAACATAACTACCCTATTCAAGTACCTATTGTGATCCACACAGTTTTATAGGAGGAAAAATTTATATTCCCTTTAGAGCATAAGCCCTGGATAAGGAAACCTAGAATTAATAGAACCAGCTTCATTCCAAGCTCTGGTCCTGATCTGTTTTATTGTTACATTAGTCATGATATAAAAGGGACAGACTACCATGGTTGGCAGAGCCAGGGTCACATGCCAGTGAAATTCAGTACTTTCAGATAGAAAAATATTCAAGAAAGAAATTCTATTTTGAAATGACCTATATAACTCTAAAAGAGAAAAGCGGCAAAATGAATTAAATGCAGTCAGCAATGGGTTTTCTATTTAATGACATCAGGAAATGAACCGAATCCTTATTATTGTTTAGAATTGTGGGAAACATTTCAGATGAAATCCTTTGGAATGAGTGTCAAAGTCTTATCTTTTCCAGCTTAATACAACAGAGGTAGAAAAAAGTATGAGACATACATATCATTCCAAATCAAGTCAAAGTTCTATTTTCACAATATAGAAAAGCAGGAAAAATATTACAATGTTTCCTGGGCAAGTAGTGATATACCATTTCCTTGCTTACTATAGAGTCTACTGTAGTTTCTGAGTTTTTTAAAAAAGCACAAAAAAGTATTCTTCATCTATACGTGGAGAAATAGACTGAAACTCTCCGAGATATTCTGGAAAAGGAGCCAATGAGAAATAAGGTAAAGTTTATTGAAAAAAATTCTACCTGGGAAAAAATTAAAATATACTGCTTTTGTAAAACAAAGGATCCTAAAATTTAATAGATAGCAAGTTAATGTAGTAATTTAGAAGACAATTAAATATTTGAAAAATGTGTCTAGCCTATTAAAAGACTGAAAATTCTGATAAGAGAAATTTGAGCAAATTGAAATCTCAGGGGAAAGGCTATCTTTATTTCAACTCAGAATTTTAAAATGGAATCAATGTCAGAAAACAAAATAAAATTACTCTCCAGGAATATACTAAATGACAAGTGGGCAAGTTCGATCTCAAAGGAAATTAGTGAGCAAAATTTATTTGGAGAAGTATTTATCTAAAGTAAGAAACACATTTAAGCTCTTCAAACACTGAAATGAAAAATTTTCCTTGTAAAGTTCTCTGCATTCTGTCCTTTTTTAAGGAAAAAGTAGTTTTTTTCATCAGCCTTGCCGGTAGAATTATAGATAAAATGTATCAAGCCTGAAATCTGTCAAATGTTAAAATACATAAAATATACTGGGCAAGTTGGAGATTCTATGGCTAAAGAAAAAAAAAAACTTATTATACTTTTCTATTGAATTTATTTTGTCTTGATAACATTCCACAAGTTGAAATTTTTAATAAAGTATTGTTTTGATAGACATAATGCCAAGCTGATGTTTAATTCCGACCCAGATAAATATAACTGGCTAATATGTTTAGTCAGTAGAAAATTTTAAAGGGACATTCTTCTATCATGTATTATACTTTGAGTGTCATTTTCACAATAAAGAATAAAGATTTTGCTCTTTATATCCATTATATTTGAGGGATATATGCCTGATACTTCAGAGACACTAAAGTTATTACTTAAATTTCATACTTTACTAAATACATTTTAATAAAGCATAGGACTCAGAGCAGGGGCCTCACATAAGGGTGGTACTGGCATGGGATCCCATCTGCCTTTTTTGGCTTTGTCTTTTCCATGGCTCCAGTTCTCTCTGGACAGAATCTGCCTTCATAGATGCAGGCCCTAATGAAAGCATCTCTTTCTTCATCCTGATAATCCTAAAGGGAAGTAGAACATTACTGTTATTATTCTCTGTATTATTTCATGGCTTCTGTCTGGATTTTAGTTCTTCAAACTGGCTAATTGGTTCCCAGATTTATATTTGCTCTATTTTACTACTACATGGCATGGGCTCTGTTTCCATACTGGACCCCAACAAATACACTATTTACAGAGAATCACATACAGCAAAGTAGAATAAATAATGTTTACAGTGGTGACTCTCTTTAAGAAAGCAGATGAAGAAGGAAGAGTAATCATATTAATATCCCTTTGTGACTATTAGATCAATTATTCTCACACCATCCTGAAAGCTCATCCCTGAACCATGCTCTGAAACTGATACTGGCCTTGGGTGAGATTAATGAAAGATTCCCAACCTGAGTGAATCTCTAAACCAGTT
This sequence comes from Eschrichtius robustus, assembly GCF_028021215.1. Classification (NCBI taxonomy): domain Eukaryota; kingdom Metazoa; phylum Chordata; class Mammalia; order Artiodactyla; family Eschrichtiidae; genus Eschrichtius; species Eschrichtius robustus. Next base: position 98,439,297 of record NC_090831.1, on the reverse strand, counting down.
TTGAGACTGTGGTCCCACTTTCCAGGGTTTTCTCATACCAGTTGGCATAATTCCAGATGCCAATAATCTAGTGTCTGATATTTTAACTTGTAAAGATTTACCTGCCTTTCCCCGTCTACATTGATAACTTGGTATTATACTGCCAACATGGTTTATGAAAACTGGGTTTTAATTACTATTTCATCCTTGTTTAATCACTTTTCTCTTGGATCCATTTTTTTTTTCTGGTATTATATCCCATTTGCCTGTTCTAGACCAGACCATCCAGGCTATCACTGCTTTTACTCTATGCGTAGGCAAACCCGTATATAACTCTGAATACCTGCCTAGATGCCCCGTTCTGATCTCTGGTCTGGATCATTTCAGTGCTTTCAAACCCCAGTTATGACATAAATCATGTATTGTTTTGTATTTCCATGTAAAACATTCAAATTAAAAATAATTTAGTTAGACACTTGATGATGCATCTGTATGCAGAGGACGTTGCCTCAGAGGCTTTCCCAAGCTGCCTTAAGCAACCCCTAGAATTTGATAGATTAATGGGATAAACTTCATTATTTATGAACCATTTCTGAAATATAATGCTATTCATTCTAGATAAATGATCAAAACTTATTTGATACTCTATAAACTAAGTTCCAGGTAACACTAGTAATTTGTTTTAATTTTAGTTTGCTTATAGGAGTCAAAACACATATTGTAGTTGATTTTATATTCCAGAGACAAAATTATTTGTTTATTAATTAAATGTTTACTAAGTGCTTAGTATATGACACCCTGGGAGAAGAAGCCATGATTTATGTCATGAAAATAAGTAGTTTAATGTAATATGCATATTTTGATAGGAATACAGAATGTCATAGTAACACATTTTCCTAGGTAAATCTGCTCCCTTTTGTATAATTTTAACCTAACAAGGTCATTAAAATTTAAAAAAAAACTTTATTTCTCCACAGGCACATATTTTATGTTTGTGGAAGAAATGAGAAGGACTTCAATATTTTTAATCTTGTACTAAGCAATTCAGAAATATGCCTAAATCTGTCTACTCTTACTATCCACTATTTTATTTACATGATTCCTTTGCAATAGTCAAAACAATTACCTCTTTTCCCTAAAAAAGGCTTGATCTTTTCTACCTTGATCTCTTTATAAATATTATTATTTTATGTATGAAGCATCTCCGTATATTGAAATTCTATCCACCATTCAGTATCCATTTAAAATTCCTTTTCCATTAAAATTCCTCGTATCATTTTTGCCAACAACTAACTTCATAATATTTATTCTCTCTCTTATTTCCTTTATTTTTATACCCAAAACCCTTTCTATATTCCCCATTACAATATGTAAAATGTTCCATTCAGAAAAGGAATTAGAGAGAGAGTTATGAGAATTTTGAGGAAATCCCCCATTCCATGGCTCTAGAAAGAAGTCAGGAAAGGGGACTGAGAAGGAGCAACCAAAGAGTCCAGGGAAAAATAACAAGAGAAAGTGCAATGAGAGTGTTGTAGGAATAAAGAAGAAAGACAATGATTGAAAAACTCGATCAAATTTACATGGGTTGTAGTGGAACAATGTGTGTGTGCCAAGTGAACAAATCTTTCTGTGGCTTTAAAAGATGTTTTTAGTAGTTTATCTGTAAATAAGATAAGTCCATTGATGGAGGGAAATAAAGAGTTAAGGGAGGTTTTTTGAAAACAACTTTATTGAGACATAATTTAAATACAAAAACTGCATATATTTTATGCATGCAACATAATGAGTTTGGACCTATGCATACAACTGTGAAACCATCACCACAATCGAATAGACATATACATAGACGTATACATCACGTTCAAAGGGAAGAATTTTTTTAAGTTATATTAAATAATCATGGAATTAACCCAATTAAAATAGACAAATATAGAGAAGAAAGAAGGGATAAATGATATATAAAGTTCAGGAAAAAGTGGGAGAACTTAAAGCCTAGGTGATTACTTTGCCTTAGCTAAAAGGAGGCATAGCTGTACCAATTAAACTAATCTGAAAAGAATGACTGATGCTATAGATGTGTAAAAGATCGTCGGGTTGTAGATGTGATAGTGAGAATTTGATGGAGTTGAATCTAATATCTTTAAATTTTTCTCCATGAGGTGCACATGAAAGAAGTGGTAGGGGGTTGGATATTTAAAGGTATTGAAAAAAGTTTGAAACAATTTTGCGAAGAGTGAGAGTTAGAAATGACAGAGAAATGTAATAAAAATTTGGAGTAGTTGAACTAACAAGGAGTATGCTTGTGATGTCTTAAAATGTAAATAAAGCTGTTAGGAGTAATATGCAGTATGATGTAGTATTCTTGAGGGAGGGGGATGAAACAGTAATGTGCATTGCTCTCAGAACTGAAGTAAATGGTATGAAAAGACTTTTCTCTAAAGCAGAATAATATCTTGGAATATTTCTTGATGTAAACTTGCACACATGTACATACATAGTTTCCTAACACTATTTGCCCTTTCTTCAAAGAATCAGCAGCATCCATTACCTGAGGAAAACATCAAAACTAAAGGATTTTTTCTCTAGGGTATCAGTGCTTTTGATTTTCAGGAGCCCAAGATATAAAAAGCTAAGAAGCTGAAAGACTGGGGAATACATACTATATTTGAAAGAATGTTTTTATTATTTAGGCAGTTTGGAAGTATCTCAGAAGAAAGCTACCCAAAAACACAGTGGCTTAAACAAGGTAAAAATATATTCCACTTTCACATAAGAGACTAAGGTTGTGGTCTAGTCTAATATGGAAGCTTGGCCATGTTGATGACCCAGGTTGTTTCTCTTGTTTTCTGACATCCTCAACACACAGCTTATATCTTCAGTTCCCATAATCAAGGTCCACATTACAGCCTTTGGGAAATGAAAAATATAGGAAGTGTAAGACATGCCCATGTTTTGGAAGAAGTTGCCCATCTCACATCTGCTCACATTTCACTGGCCAGAACACATGAGCACACCCAGCTGCAAGGTGGACTAGGAACGGTAGCTTTGTGGGAGGAGGGGTGTATGTTCAGAAAAGAGTGCACAGCCAGTGGTCAGTTAAAATCTGAAGATTCTATTTCTAAAGGAAGAAGAAAGTGATACATTCTACAGCAGTCTCTAATACAATATACCCCTTTGGTATATTGAAAATATACTCACAGAAAATACATTCAACATTTTCACACGACAAGGCAACCAAATGATGGATCCAGTTACTACATTCATCTCAAGGTCTAAGTCCTCTGGGCTATGGGTACTCCTCTCCAGCAGATCCATATGTGATTGATGAATTAAAAATTAATAAGCATGTTATCTGCCTCCTTCTATCTCAAATAGTGTAGCAGAAACAAAAAGAGTGCACTTTTAAAACTTCCATTCAGGAACGGAAAGAATGAGAAATATTGTCAGTCAATTGTAATGATAAATCCCCCTTGAAATATTGTAGTGAGAATCTTCTTTAGAACATCTGGCAGTCATGATTTGGGTCTCTGAAAGTATCTTCTTGTCCACTATCCTTCATGGCCACATATGAAGAGACATTAGATCATGGGTCCTTCTTGGTGATTACACAACGCTTGCTGGTGCAATTTGGGAATACAAAAGTTTTCCTTCAGCGTTGAACAGTCACGTATTTGTGATTTCCTTCACATAAAAAAATTCTATTAGTAGATGTCCAATAAGAAGATGAACAAGTGATAAATAAAGTTTCCTTAATAGGTCTCTTATCCAGAAACCAAGTAAAGATAACACCTTGTAATGGTGCTTAAATGTCAAAAGTCTTGTCATTTATCTAGATGGGTTGATACTCCAACAAAATAGACACTTGCTTGGGGAAACTGAAGCCTTGGCAGTGAAAGCAATACATTTACTGCAATGTGTTGATGGTTTGACTATCATTGTGTGTCAGAGAACAAGTGATGAGAGTTGCTCAAGAAAAGCTTGTGGTCAGAATTTGACTCTTTTAGAGCCTCTTCATATCACTGCTTTAATTTAGGAATACACAATAGCTCATTGTTTTCATCTCTGAGAAACCCCAAATTATAGTTTTATCCCTCAAGATAGATTGCAGGCTATAGGCAGTAGGAGGTCCACTTAGCAAAGTTGTATCCCTTCCTTCAAGGTAAGTAAACCTAGTAGCTTGATTTCTTTTTAGTTCTAGGTGTTTAGTGAAAGTGGAAAAGAGAAACTGACACAAGCCAATATTATTAATTTTAAAACATTTCCCATGTTTCCTAACTACAGTTGGCTTCTGGCCTGACTCCCAAAATATTGCAAGCAACAGTTTTATCTTGCTTCAGAATAACAATGTTTTCCAGTTTTCTAGTACACATTATATGTTTCCTTGGTGCCTTACACTCAAATGTTAAGCCAATATATTTTAGATTTTTATTTATGTGAGTGACCCACTTTTGTTAGAATGTTTTATGGTAGTTACAAAAAAGACTTAGCTGTCGAGAACACAGAACACTTTAAACAGGACAGTTGTCCTATCTACATAAAGTTCCAGCGAAATTCCAAGGAAATGTATATATGTTTGATGATCCTGGGTACTCATAATCCTCCTAACTTGTTTCCCTGTCATTTTTAAGATACATGTTTCATCTTTTAGCATCAAGATGTTTGCTTCTGTTCCTGGCCACATTCTGTGCACAGGAGGAGAACTGGAGCATGACAGAAAAATTACCTGAAACTTAGTAACAAGGCAAAACTAAAATTTGAATGGCAAATCTTTTCTATGTTATAGAGAGGCAAAGGCCACACAAGCACTACTACTAACTACTAACGTAGTTAGTTAATCTCACTATTATTAATTGATCCCAGATTTAGTGAAATTGTTTGCTAATTTGTTAATGTTTTGGCCCTGTGGACATTATTCAATTTTGTATCTAATCCAATAATATTATTCTAACATTTTCTTTGTTAAATTGCCTTTGAAATCCATGATTTACAGATGGCCTTTGACCATGTCATAACATACTGCTTGTTTCCTCATTAATTAATACATTAAATCAAATCCTTGGTACATATATATTTTCCATTTGTCTTGATTGTCATGATTTTATCTTCTGAAAATTATACTATACCAAAGGCAAGCCATTCCTCTTAGTGTCACAACCTGAAAGTGGCTCATATATCTATGGTTATAACATGGTAACATAGCCACACTTAACTACAAATGAGGTTGTGAAATATAGAATTTTTTTTCTGGATGTCAAGGGGCCCAATTAAAATTCAGGGGATTTCATAGTAAAGGAAAGGAAAGTGGATAGTGAAGGTCACCTATCAGTTTATAATTTATCAGCCATAATTGGTTTTCTTACCCTATATGAAACAAGATTTTCCTGGGCTATATCATAAAGAGAGATAAATCAAAGGGAAACACAGTATTAGATTCTAATGAGAGGTTCTGCTACACCCTCAGAGTTGGGTCCCAAAAATGAGGGAAATCACAGAAACCACTTAACTGGTTAGGGAGAATCTAAGAACAGAAGCTCCCTCTGCCTTGCTTTTTAGGTGAAGTCTTGTCGTGTTAGCCCATGCTTCACATGGTGTGAGTATTAAACAGCTGAGAGAACTATGTGAGGTTATCTAGGCTCATGGCCCTAAGATAGACTGATCAGGAACCAGCAATCTTTTATTACAAGGACCAGATAGTAAATTTTTTTGGCTTTGTAAATCATACCGTCACAAGCAAAAGCACTCCACTTTGCCGATGTAGCACATAAGCAGCCATAAATTATACTCACACATCTTTGAACATAACAAAAACTGACTATATATATAGTCAATTTGAATTGAATTGTACACTGTGCTTTGCCTGGAATACAAATCACAAAGATCTATTCACTTGTTAGTCACCATAGTAAAGGAAAATTAACAACCTGTATTGAGATTTTTGAGTTCTTATTTAATCAAATTCCTTTGTACTATAAGGTTCATTTTACAAATTTGTTTCTTAATAATCATCTTATTACTGCTAATTTCACTTTGAAGTTGGCTTTTTATTCACAGCTATACTGACAGGAAGTATTAGATTTCGTGGTATTATCTTCACTTATAAGCATTAATATGCCTTAGTCAAACTGCATGACTTCTATAATACAAGTCATGATAGCATAAATATTTCTCAAGTTTTTTATTGCATATGAGTGAAAACATCACTATGATTTGCCTAGGTATTTAGGTTAGAAATATTATTGTGGTAGTGCTAATTCTTACATTCTTCTCCTTTCAGATTCTCAGTTATATTGGCATTAGAAATCTTCTATGCTTTCTAGGTGAAGAGCACCTGTATGCATGGCATACTAATTCAAGAACTGTCAATGATATATAGTGAGTAGCCTCCTGATTTTTATTCTAAGTATTACAAATAGAAAATAATCTAAATGTTTTTTCTCCTAAAATATCCACCTGTATCATTTGGTAATGCTATTCTTCTTTTAAAATAAAAGAAAATTTTTTCTAGGATAAACTTGGAATATATATGTTGTTAGGATTACAGGGTAAACTCCCTATAAAAAACCATTAAATATCTGAGTTTTATATCTCAGAGTTGTGGCTGGGACCTCAAAACCAAAGACTATTATACTTAGTGACCTAATATTCTAAAGAGAAGTGCTAGACAGAAGTTTATAGGATTTGCTAATAGAGACAAAAATTTGCCTAAGGACTGCAGATTTGCATGTCTATTCTCTCTACAACCAGCTCATTCCATTCTAAACACACTGGCTACTTAAAGTTCCTGGAACACGCCAGTCACCATCTGGCCATAGGGCTTTGACCTTGCATTACGTTTGCCCAAAGTGTTTTTGTCTCACTCTCACCTTCTTCAAGTCTTTGTTCCAATCTCACCAGGTCATACTGCTGATTACATTCACTATTTCATTACACTGGTCTACTTTTCCTCTTTTCTACAGTTCTTATTATCTCCTAGGATATATCATAATTTGCATACTTCTTGTGCTTATTATCTGTTCCCTGCGTCTAGAATGTAACTTCCATAAGAACAGAGATCTCTGTCTGCTTTGTTTATGAATGCATCCTACGTATTTAAAATAGTGCTTGACATAAAACAGGTGCTCAACAATATTTTTGGCAAATAAATGAAAGAATCCTATTTAAAAACCTTTTCTGAATAAATCTGCCATATGTTGTCAATATGTTTTGTAGTATCTATGTTTGGAAAAGTATGTATCTTACTGCTGAAAAGGAAAAAAACCTGCAGTCACTTCATAATTTTATGAAAACAAAAAGCTAATTTTAAAATTTATTTTAGATAAATTTCCCTGCAATTAAAGTATTTATATATTTTTTTAATTAAGATGAATGGATGCAGATTAAGTTAAAGATCTTATGTACAATAAGATAACTGAATATAATGTAATAAGATCTTTAATGTAAAATGAGGAAAGCAAAAATATAGTTTCTATCTAGTCCAAGATTATATTGTTTGAGTGCAAATTAAATGTGTAGTGTCTAAAGGAAAAGGTAGTGATACCAAAAAAAAAGCTTCATTTTCTTAAAAGGATAAAAACATTATAAATGCAAATTCTAAAAGGAATTATTGAAAAGATAATTGTAGGACATAGTGGGTATTTTTTGAAAATTACATTATAGAAAATAAAAAATACTCCTCCTATACTAATTTGGTTTCGTTTTTTCTTTTACAGAAAATACCTAAGACCTAACATTAAATAGATCACAGTAAAGATATGTCTGTGAAAGCATAAGGAGTTTGAATTTTATAGCTCCCTGATAATGTTATTTGATGGTTTTTATTTCATTGATTCATTTTTATCAAATTTATTATGAGAAAATTTACATACGTAAAATGTATCCATTTTAACTTTACAGTTAGAGGAGTTTTGACATATGTAAGCATGTAACCAGGGTGGCAATCAAGATTAACATTTTCATCACCCCAAACATTTCTTCATGAACATTTGCAGTCAATTCCCCATTGCTCCCAGTCCAAGGTAACTGCCCATCTCTGTCACGACAGAGGCAATATGCCTTTCAAAATCTCCTTTAAAAGGTATCAAAATTGCATAATCTTTTTTGTTTCTGACTCCTTTCACGAAGTATAATGCTTTTAGAATTGCCCATGATGTTGCATATATCCATTCTTTTTTATTGCTGATAATTTTCCATTGTACAGATACACAAATTTATTCATTCACTCACCTCTTGCTGTATATTTGTATTTTTTTCAGTTACTATATTACAGGTGCTATGAAAATATGTGTAAAAATGAGCATATGTTTTAATAGCTCTTATGTAAATGGATCATATGTTAAGTATATGTATACTATTTTAAAAAACTGCCAAACTATTTTTAAAGTGGCTATATCATTTTACATTGTCACTAGTAATATATGAAATTTCTCATTACTCTACATCTTCATCAACACTTGGTATGGTCTGTTTTGTTTGCTTGTTTGTTTATTTGTTTTAATTTTCATCATTCTAGTTGATATGTATTGGTAGGTCATTGTGGTTTTAATTTGCATTTCCCTGACAGCACTTTCTTAATGAGCATATTTCCTGCACTGTCTTAATCAGAGCAGCCCACTGTTAAATAATTTATGTATGATGTTTCCAGCAAGATTTCATTTAAGAATTAAAAGTTTAAAGAAAGATTCCATTGAAGGAATAAAGTTAAAGATTCCCTCTAACTGATATTTTTTGAATGCCTCTTTTCTCAGAAAGTGGCTTATGTAGTTTGGGTCTTTTTGTTCCGTTTCAGCATTTTTAAATACTTGAGGCAACTACAGCAAGTATTAATACAGAGGCAGGAATGGACATCTTATATCAAGTTATAAATTATGTTTAATTTAAGGTAGTAATCCTTTTTAACTTGATATAAGGTGTCCATTCCAAAGAAGGGAGGGAAAAAAATTAAAATAATTCACCGTGATTAGAGATGTGACAAAGCATAAAGTGTTATTGAAATTTACCTGTTTATATGCACCTCATTATTTATATCCATTTTTATTACTAATTTTTAAATATTGAAATTTTTACCCCTTCAATCTGAGTTTAGCAACCAATTATAGTTTCATGGTTGTCTCATTGATTAGGGAAATGTGTTCAGTAATGTCAGGAGACTGTTTAAAACCATGAAAAAGGACATAGCCAAAATCTCACAGCCAACAGAAATAGTGGAGAATAAGCTGGCCTGTGACAAATGTTTGTGGAACTCTTCTATGAGTTGAATGTAAAGAGCAAAGAATTCTAGGGCATGTAATTAGATTATTTTCAACAAATAGCACAAGCAAATGTTAGCAATGATCATTGCTCTGTAAATTTCTATTAGGTCTCTCTTAGCCTGGCTAATATTTCCAATCTTTAATAGTACAACTTAGAGCCAAAAAGCAAAAGTTTCCTGTTACATGTCAAGAAGCAAGGACATTGCAGTGAATCCTCTGATACGTCCTGACCTTGCCTTGAGGACTTGGTTAAAGCTCAAGCATAAAAAATAATTCCAGAGAATAAATTTTTCATTAGCCACGTTTGTCATTTTATGCATAAGAAACCCCATAAAGCCTTACCTATATGAAATGGCCTATCCTTGGTCTGAAGAGCAAGGAAAAAAAAGTTATATGGTGCTGTCTTCTTTGACCTCTGTCTTTCAAATAAATAGTCACTGTCTTTAAAGACAGTGGGTTAGCTTAATTTACATCTTCATAAAATAATTAGAGAACTATTGAGAAAACCATTCTTTCTAGGGAAGCAGTTAGATCCTCCTCTTGAAGAACATGGGCAAAGTCTATTATTAGATACCATTCTATGGGCCTCATAAAAAGACAAATATCTTCCTATGATAAACAATGCTTGAGGCTTGGCACCTTGGATGGGGCTTAATCTTGAGCAAGCAGTGCATGGGCTTCCTGAGTGTCTCCTGTGGCTTGACCAAAGTTTATTTTGGCTGAACCTTACTTCATTAAGGCAATGTTTGATTACCTATCTCTAGAACAAAATATAAGCAAAAATCCCTTTTCACATGCCATTTGGCAATTTTTAGTAGAGTTCACTGATGCATTTGACAAAATGTTTTCCTCCATGGTGGAGCTGCCCATCAAAAATCTATCCTTCCAATCTATACATCCTCCATCTGGAAAAATGGTACCTACATCATTACAGAGCCTTACATTTTATTGTCCCCCACAAAATTCTATTTTATGTCAACTGAGGGGAGGTATAGCTCAAGAAATTGTTAATATAATATCTGCATATTTCTTAGAAAACATTAATTGAAATATATAATTCATCACCCATATATAGGAGTTAAATCAAAATTGGAAAATATAAGTTACATCAGAAAATTTTCCTCTGCCTTTAAATGAGATACCCAAGAATTATCATTTCTCCATCATGTCTAATAAGTTATTTATTGGGAAGGTTACCCTAGAGAGCCCAGTATGGTTGGCAACATATAACCGTAATTGTTTATCTTGGAGGCTCAGAGTTATATTTTTCCATAATTACATTTTAGGACCATTGCTGATTTTAGGAAGCTCAGTATATCCCAGCCCAGATTTTAACTATCTACTTTTGGAATGAACAAGAGAAGGACTTTGTCAAAAGATAGCTAAGATTAGGTGATTACTGTGCATCAAGACAGAGAGGGTTGATTAAATTAGGTGAAAATAAACCCTCAATAGAAAGGAAATACTGAGAAGAAACTTAGTTCTTAGCTGGTGGAAATGTATCTCATCATAAGCCAGACACTTTTGATGAGATGAATGGAAAGTTATGTTGATAGGAATGGAATTAAGTTGATTAAATGATTATCTGGGTCTGAAAATTTGGTCACTTTTTTTTCTAGAGTCTCAAATTATCCGTGTCAAATTTAAGAAGACAACCTAAAACTGCAGGATTATTTTCTCAGTTAGCTTTTTAAATTCCTCTTTTGTAAATTACTGAATCTTAACATGTAAAGAGAGTGATAAATCCTTATTCTTGGGGGTTTTTCAGTATAATTCTAACCTTGGTTAATGAGTATGGGTGCTCTCACTGTTATGCAGAGATGTCTAAGAATAATGACAGCCTTCTTCTCCTCAAACCCTTGTTAGTGTTACCTTCAGCAGCTCTAATATTAGCAATTATAATCCATAGAGATACTTGAGGAGAACTACAGAAAGAAGCCTTAAGTCTTGCGTTGAAAGAACATTGCCTTGGTTTAAAGCAGGGGTATACAAAGGAAAGGTAGTGACTTATCATGGATTCCCTTTGTACCTTCTTTCAGTGAGACATTTGGTGAGATTGACTCAGAATTCTTTTTTCTTTTCCTCTAAAGTAAGAGCTGAGAAATGACTTAAAGAACTCTCCTTAAATTAATAGGATTGTATGGGTCCTTGTGTTGTGATGAACAGATTGGACAATATAAAGTCATTATGTTTTATATCAAATATATTTCATTTAAAAAACTAGATTAATAATTATTTCAATTATTATTTTTGGAAGAATCATTTAGATCCAGTGGCTAGGAACAATATGTTGCAGTTTGGAACAGTACAAACATGAGATTTTAAAGCACTAGAGACCTAAGTTCAAATCCTCATTCAGCTGCCTTATGAATATTTACCTAAAGAAAAATGTCTCTGAATTAATCTGAGCAATAATTTCCTCATATGTAAACTAAGTAACAATAATATTCACCCCATAGGGTGAATATCATTGAGAGTATTAAATGAAATAGTATATATAACCCACCTTTAAGATATGAGTCTGTTAAAAAAAAAAAAAAAGATATGGTTCTGTAAACTGGCTCAAGTCTGGGAATTGATTGAGGGTCATAACTATTTCATGATTCAGGTTAATGACTTTTGTTCACTTGATCTAGAAATCCTCCACTATATATATATGTATATATAGATCAAGTAAGAATTTAGTAAATTTTACATGAATTTCACTTCCAGGAACACCATAATTAACTAGCAAATGCCATAGGTCTCTGAGAGTCAGGCTATTCTCATTGCTGCTTTGACTTTGCTGTTCATTACGGTAACCAGGCCCACCTTGCCTTTGGCAATTGAGGGCAGCCACTTGGCCTGAGGCACCCTGGGATCCAATTATCCCCAATGCATTTAGGTTCCCCAATTCAGTAGCAGCAGTTTCCACTACAAAGAGGAGCTATCACAGAGCTCTTCAAGGATGCTGTACTGAGAACATAGCAGACACTAATAATATTATAAACACTTTATTGTCATATATAATAGTAAGACTTATTAATGAAACATGACTATTCCTATTCCAAAATAGAAATAAATGTAATTATACATACAATAGATATTTTGGCACATCTTTAAAGTGCTTGTTAAAAAATTCTGATTCTAGAGCTGCAGCTTAACTGTTCTAAAACAGAGTATATGCAAGTCAGTTGCCAGAGTCTGCATTTTTAGCAAGTGTCCCATTTTATTTTTATGCATGCTAAATTTTGAGAATATTTTTTGTAGTGCATTGCTTTTCTAATATAATTACTTGGGGCCGTAGTATATTGATTTTTACAGTCCTCAGTTGTAACACTTTCAGATTTATTTTCGTTCCAGAATTGATAAAGACAAGAATAAATTGATAATGTTTGAATCACCATATGACAGACGTAAGGCAACATCAACTAAAAAAAAGTATGTATATATATATCTATATAGACAAACTAGTTATATATGTATGTATACATACATAAATATACAATTACCAGAAACAGTATGTAATGTGTGTCTTACTTATATAAGTTATAATTCTTCTAACTAGGGAATTGGAGAAAAATATTCTTACCTGAATTTGACTAAAGGAAACAACTCCTAGTCCAAGTGAGATTCTCTTCTTCTTCCAGTTCTCTGTTTCTATGTTATCTATTGGTCTGTTCTCTGCTCTGTTCTATTTATGTCAGTGTTCACTATCTTATATTAAGCTTCTGGATTATACAGAGAAATCTTATGTTGTCATTGACAGTTTTGAATATTTTCTTTGATTTCAACACCTCCAGACTGTAGTGTTAGTTTCTGGCTCATTTTGAATAGGACACATTGAGAATTCCAAAAACATATTGCCTCCCAAAGCAAGGGCTATAGAAACATAGAATATACATAGGAATAAAAAGCATACAGAAAAATGCTCTTCAAATCTTCAAGTGTACATTGGAAATAAAACACTGTGTTAAAGATGAGAAACACATCATCAGTCCTCTGTTACTGTTACTGTAGCCTTTTGTTTTATCAACTTCATATGCAAATTAAGTAACAGACTAAACTGGGTTTCAAGCTGTTTGAAAAGCATGACAAAAAAATGTAGTATATTAACCTCCTTTGGAACCACAGTTATAATTACTTTCTTGCTTATCCAAAGTTTGCATTTATAAAAATGTAGAAGGAAGCAGACATCAGAAGAATTCATTATGAGGCAGTATGTTCGACTACCTCATTGCTTCTCTGTTGACTGATTGTTACAATACTAAAAATATTATTCATAGACTCACAGGCTTAGAAACATTATCTTTAGTGTATTTCAAAAACAGTTTTTAGAGCTTCTGGTTTTAGTGCCACCAAGTGAAGACCTTGGAAGTTCTTACTCTCATCCTCACAACAACCAGAAGAGCTGAACAAACTGAAATCCAGTGACTTTCTTCGGACCTATCGAAGGACTGAAGTCACAGGGCAAGCTATCACCCCAAAATCTGGAGAGACAAGCAAATCCAGAGTCATAGCCTAGATCTCCTTACCGGGAACAGAAGCCTCTGGAGGCATAAACTGATAGGAACACTTACAAGGTAATTTTTCTGGAGGTAAAACACTTACAAGGTAGTTGCTAGAAGCTGAGCATTCTCTAAGCCGACAGTGAGAAATTCCCAGGAGCTACAGTCTTAGGGAGGCCTTATTCTATTGTGGGTTTTACATCCAAGAACCACACAAAGTTCTCAAGGTAAAGGGCCAGGAAAGACCCATTCATGACACTATTAGAGGGAGAAGAACTTTAAAATACATCCAGGACATTCTCTGTAACAGAAGTTTCCTTTCGAGGAAAAAAGACTGACAGAGCATTTTCCCAAGAGAAGAAAGGCATTTACCACTCTCCTGCCCCTTTGAGGCTTCCTGTCCCACTTAAGTGCGGAACAAAAGCTGAGAAACACTTATAAAAGTCACAGCCCTGGGACAGAGGCCCACTGAAAGACTGAGATTGAATCATGAGATCATAGAAAGTTTCCACTTCCCCATCCTTTACCACCAAACCAAGAGGGCTTACAGCTAAAAGACCTGCAAAACACAGAATCTCTCTGAGGAGGAGTACTTAGGGAAGCCCAGAATCAACAAGGGAGATAAAAACAAGAACATTAGAAGAATTTTAAACCTCATAGCAGCACAGATACAGCAAATATTAGACACAGCACAACTCCTAACCGGATTAGCAAATTTAAGGCTAATCTATGTCCAGCTGTCAACAACAACAAAATATTTATATAATGCTATTATTGCTTTTAATTAGATCCTATTTTTCTCTTTATAGACAAATTCAAACACATGAATCACAAGAACACATTTTAGGGAACAGTTTTATAGTAGTAACAGAAAGGAAAAATAATTTCCCTAGTACTCCTGGCCCCCAACATATTTTTTATTGAATATACATTCCATTTTCAGTAAGATAAGATTTTTAGTCAGGATGATATACACAATTGCTTCATTATTTTTTAATTTGTGTGGTTGGCCTTCTCATAAATCTTTACAGAATAAAAAAATGTTTTTGAAGTTTTCACGTGTTGACACAAGATTAACAAATTGCTTCTACCTTCAAAGGGAGTATGTATAAACTGGAAAGAGAAAGTCAAAGAATCTGAGCTTTAGGAAAAAACTCACCAAGTCAGCTGACAGATGTTTACTCTCATGGGGGCTTAGATCCTGGTGGTAGCTGAGCAGTCTACAGAATTGACATTTATGCAAATAGTAACAAAAGTGTATGTAACTCATTCAATTGTTCTATTTCTCTTTTAACTAAAAGATCAACCTGAAAAACCAAAAACATAAATTAGCAGCAACCAAAGTGTGCAAGTGTTTATATGTCAGATGTGGGAAGAGTCAAGAGCAACTTTGATAAATATGGCATTTTGGCACTTTATCTAAACACTAGATTAGTTACTACAGTTTTAAAATAAAAATGTCAAATATCTGGAAAAATAACAAAGTGATGAAATTGCAAAGAATTTAATACTCTCTGAATTAAACCTTCTACAAAATCTAGCCTATTTTCCTAATCTCATAATAAATACCCTACATCCTAAAAGGATTGAAAGAAGTAAAGAATTAACAAAAAATATAATGGAGAAATATGTAAATTTCAGTTGAACTAGAGTTTACAGGTATATAAAATAATAACTACCGCAACACTGACAACAGCAACATTAGTTAACATAAGTGACAGCAGGTTTGCCCAGGACAATCCTGGCTTCTTCATATTTTCCTGACTGAAATATTAGTATCACGCCATTTCACTCTAAAAATTAACCTGTAAGACCCTCTGAGATTTTCCTCTGCTCACCTCTCCAGTCTCATGCCACCCTCTCTAAACTCAACTCATCCTTAACTATTCAGTACTTCCTCTGGTTTTATGAATAGCATAAATGTGGCATGAGGTTGTTTTATACCAGAAACCGTCTGCCTCCTGTTTTCTGGCCAACTCTTATTTCTCAAATTACATTTGAACCATCCCTTCCTTAGGGAGGCTCTCCTTGACACTGCAGCCTAGATTAATTCATTAGCTCCTCTTTAATTGTTCTAATAACACTCATTTCCCTGTTGTAATTTTCTCACCAGTGAGGTATAGTCTTTAATGCCTACCTTCTTTTCTAGATTATAAGCTCCATGAAGGCAAGATCCAAGCCTTCTTTGTGACCTCTCTTTTCCTGTTTGTTGGTAGAGTGATTGGCACAAAGGAAGAGTTTACAAGTAATAATCAAATACATAGATGATTCTGTGATGACTCCCCTAATCTTCATCATACAAATGAGGAAACTGAGGCTTAAAAAGTTTACGTATAATTCTCATGGTCACATTCCTGCTAAACAACAAGCGGGATTTCAAACCCAGGCATGCATAAATTCAAAGCCCATGCTTTTGATTCTTTAAAAACAAAGAACAAATTACATGACACATTAGGCTTTGGAAAAATAACCTACTCTTTGAAAGATGTAAAATTAAATCATCTGGTAGGTTTTGGTTATAATTGGCTTTGTTTTTAAAATCAAGTTTATTGAAGTTTATTTTACATACAATAATTTCACCAATTTAAGTTATACAATTAGATAAGTTTTGCAAGTATATTCAGTCATCTAACAACCAGAATCAAGATATCAAACACTACCAAAAACACAAAAAGTTCCCTGGTGCCCGTTTGCGGTCAATATCCAACACCCACACTTGGACCCTGGCTAACATTGATCAGTTTTGCCTTTTTCAGAATGTCATATAAATGGAATTATACATTAAGTAATATTTTGTTTTTAGCTTCTTTCACAGTTTTTGAGATTCATTCAGGTTGCATATAGTTTATTCTTTTTATTGTTGAAAAGTATTTCATTCATATGGGTATACAACATTTCATTTACCTATTCATCTGTTGCTAAACATATGGATTGTTTCAAAATTTGAGCAATTGTAAATAAAGCTGCTCTAAATATTTATGAACAAACCATTATGTGGATAAATGTTTCATTTTATCTTAAATAAATACGTTGGAGTGGAATGGCTGGGTAATACAGTAAGAATATGTGTAACTTTACAAGAACTTGCAAAAAGTTTTCCAAAGTGATTACAAAATTTTACACTCCCGTAGCAAGATAAGAGATTACCAACTGCTCCACATCTATTTTTAAGTGCGATAGTTTTGGGTTTGTTGCATAAGAAGAAGCTACTATAATGGTAATAGAGATTGTTGATATGTAAATTTGGTTGTGGATCTATCTCAGAGAAGTGGCCTGATCATGGTAGTACTTGAAAAGCCAATTTAGTTTTGGGATTTACATGAATTCTTTGAAGGATAAAATTTTACTCTTTAACCAGGCTTACCCTACCCAGTCCATTAATTCTTTATTAAAATCTTGTTCAATTACATTTTTTTGCAACAACAAAAATAAATTATTCAAATGTAATACTTTCTGCACTTAGAACTGTTATAAAACAGAAATGTTCCTTAAGGTATACTACAGTTCAATATACCAATGGAAATATAGTATTCAAAGTCTAAGTAATTGCATTAGTTTGCTAGGGCTACCGTAACAAATTACCACAAACTGAGTGGCATAAACAACAGAAATGTATTGTTTCACAGTTCTATAAGCTAGAAGTCTGAGATCAAGGTGTTAGCAAGATTAATTTTTTCTTGGGTTGTGAGGAAAGAATTTGTTCCATGTCTCCCCCATAGCTTCTGATGGCTTGCTGGCAATCTTTGGCATTCTTTGGCTTGTAGAAGTGCCACCCCAAAATCTTCCATCATTGTCGCATAATGTTCTCCCTGTGTGTGTGCCTATCTCCAAATTTGCCCTTTTAAGGACACCAGTCATATTGTATTGGGACCCAGCCTAATAACGTCATTTTAACTTATTTACTGCTGTAAAGACCCTATCTCCAAATAAAGTCACTTTCTGGGATACGGGGGATTAGGCTTCCAATGTATGAAATTTTAGGGATACAATTCAACCAATAACAGTTACAGTCATCACTCAGTATCTGTGGGGATTGGTTCCAGGACCCACGTGGGTATGAAAATCTGCAGATACTCCAGTCCTTTATATAAAATGACATAGCAGAATTGGCCCTCCTGAATTTGTGGGTTCCACATCCTGGATCACAGTATGAGGTTGGTTGAATCCATGGGCATGGAAACTGCCTATAGGAAGGGTCAACTATATTTTGGATCCAATGATGACTGTGCTTACTGTCATAGTGTAAAATAATAATTACTTGTAAATTTATAATAATGATAAGTTAAAAGATATATGCAAGCCTCTTTGAATTGCTTTTTACAAGATTTCACTTTTATGGATTTCTTTAAGAGTAAGAATATTTCAGTGATAATGATGACAAAAAGTCACTAGTATGCAAAGCAAAAAGATAGAAAATTCTAAAATTCTAAATATAGGTTTATTGAAGATAGTATATTATTTAATATTAGATAATAGATTATATTTTAAATACAGTAAATATCTTGTTTAGGTGTTTACTTTTGAAATTGTTAAATTAGTAACATATGAAGAAAAAGTGATATATGATTTTAATAATTTCATACGGAGGGTTCAAATGTAGTCATGTATATCATTTTCTAGGCTTCAAAGTTTTTATAAAAGTTATGATAATAAAAATTGTACCCTGAATTTCATATATAATTATAAAACAACTCACGTCTAATTCTAAACTGTAGTAATTGATCCTAGAGTGAGATTTATTCTGTGGTTATGAAAGGCAATGGTATTTACAACTAGGATAAATTAAAGCAAATGAAGAGGAAAATTTTATTCTATGTAATACTTAGTTCATTATATTCTTAAATGACTATACCAACCCAAATTCATCAGTAAGAGATCTGATGTATGCAAAAAAATGAATAAAATATATCACCAAGAAATAGCCTATGTTTCACAAGCATAGATATTGTTGTATTATAATTTATGTGCAGTTCTCTTTCAACATAGTAAAGTGAACATAGTGAATACTCAAAATATTTAAAAACATAGATAAAATACAGTATTATTAAACACAATGTCTCTTGTACTTTGAGTTAGAGAGAGAATTTGGGAATATTTTATGTTGCTTTGGATAAACTTATCCCTTCAAGATTTCTGTCCCTTTTAAGAAATTATATTGTGCTTCAGTCTATTATATGCTTATTAAAATTCCAATAATTAATTCAGTGCGTTAAGTCTAATTTCTTACAATTAAAAATTTTTTGGAAAAAATTGTTACATCAATACATTTGGATTCCAATTGTGAATACAAGATTATTACCTATAAATAGGTATATAGTAGGCAGAATAATGCCCTCTCCCCAAAATATCTATATCCTAATCCATAGAACTTGTGAATATGTTACCTTACATGGAAAAAAGGACTTTGAAGTTATGATTAAGTTAAAGATATTAACTTATGGGGAGATTATTGTGAAATATCCAAGTGGGCCCAGTGTAATCACAAGTGTTCTTATAAGTGGAAAAAGGAGGCAGGAGCATCAAAGAAGGAAATATGACAACAGAAGCAGAAATCATGCGATGCAGAGTGATAGCTGGCTTTGAAAATGCAAGAGGACCATGACACAAGGAATTCAGGAAACCTCTAGAAGCTACAGAAGGAAGGAAACGGATTCTCCCCCAGAACCTGAAGAAAGAATGCAGCCCTGCTGAAACCTTGATTTTAGCCTCATGGGCCCATTTCAGTTTTCTGACCTTCAAAACTGTAAGATAATAAATTTGTGTTGGCTTAAGCCACTAAGTTGTGGCAATTTCCTACAGCAGCAGAAGGGGAGCAGGGCAGTAAATGTTATGTTTTTAAGAAGCTAGCATAAATAATAATGATATCAACCCTTTAAAAGATTCTTATAACTAAACACATAATTACCATATGACCCAGCAATCGCAACTTTGAGATTTATCCCCCCAAAATGGAAACTATATTCACAAAAAAGGTACACAAATATTTCTACCAGCCTTATTTGTAATAGCAAAATACCAGAAAGAACCGAAAATTCTTTCAATGTGTGAATGATTAAAAAAAAAAAAAACTGTTACATCCATACAATAGACTACTAATTAGCAATAAAAAGGAGTAAATTTTTGGTACATGCAACAACCTGCATTGTCTGATGCTATTCTACGTGTACATAGAAGAAATATTTGAGACAATTATAAAAAGGAACAAAGTTAAGTAAGTTTTCTATATTTGACTCTAACTGGTTAATGATGATACCAGTAGAGTGTGATAAGTTATGCGTATGTAGTAATACCTAGAACAACCACTAAAAAAGTTATACAAAGAGATGTACTCAAAAACACTATAAATGTATCAAAATGGAATGTAAAAAATGTTTGAGTAACCCACAGGAAGGTGGGGAAAACGAGGGGTGCAAAACAGAGAGAACAAACAGAAAACAAGAAATAAAATAGTAGGCTTAATCCCAAACACATCGATAATTATAGGAAATGAATATTGTGTAAATATGCCAATTAAAAGATGAAGATTGGAGAGTGGAGTAAAAAACACTGCATAAGTACATACTTTTCATAAGAGACTTCGAATATAATGATGTAGGTAGGTTTAAAGTAAAAGGAAGGAAAAATGATATATTATGCATTATTCATCAAAAGAAAGCAGAAGTGTCTGTATTAATATCAGATAAAATAGACTTCAGAGCAAAGGAAATTATCAGGGACTAAGAAGTATGTACATAATGATAAAAGGTCAATCTACCAAGAAGACATAACAATCTTTAGTGTGCATGCACCAAAGAACAGCTGCAAGATATGTGAAGAAAAACATGATAAACCTGAATGGGAAATGGACAAATCCATAAGTAAAGTGGGAGACTCCAACAGTCCTCTCTTAACAATTTATGTAACAACAGTATAAAATATCTGAAACACTTTATAAGGATCCAAAAACATTATCACCCAACAGAATGAAACTGACTCTTATAAGACACTTCACCCAACCACAGAAGAATACACATCCCTTCAGGCATTAACAGAATACATGCTACATTATGTTCGTAGATCAGAAGACTCAGCATAGTAAAGTTGACAATTCTAAAAATTTTAACAATATCCCAGCAAGATATTTTGTGAATATAAGCAAGTTTATTCTAAAAATTACATGAAAAAGCAAATAAACTGGAATAGCTAAAACAATTTTTTGAAAAAAAATGAAGTGTGAGGAACCAGACTATCGGATTTCAGGACCTATTATTAGTAACAGATAGTGTGAACATAGACATATAGATCAAAGAAACAAAAGAGAGAGCCCCAAAATGGACCTAACTCACCGACAAAGATGCCCAACTGACTTCTGACAAACATGTAAAAGAAATTCAATTAAGGGTGTTGGAACAATCAGATATCCATAGGTGTGCAATAGATAGATTAAATAGACAGACAGACACAGACAGACAGATGGAACCTTGACTTAAACCTTATACTTTTCAAAGAACTTAAAAGGAATCATAGATTTAAAATGTAAAACTATAAAAGTTTTAGAATGAAACATAGGAGAAAATCTTTGGCGCCTAGGGCTCAATGGGCAGCTCTTAGACATGACAGAAAAACAATTCCATAAAAGAAAAAGTTGATTAATAGGATCTCATCAAAATAAAAGACTTACACTCTGTGAAAACTCTATTAAGACAACAAAAAGTTTAGCTACAGACTGGGTGAAAATATTTTCAAACCTGAGATCTGACAAAACACTCATATTTAGGTTATATAAAGAACAATCAAAATTCAACATTAAAAGAAGCAAATGCTCCATTTGTAAAATGGGAAAAAAATATGAAGAGACTTTTGACCAAAGATGATATATGTATGACAGATGAGCAGGAAAAGATGGTAAACTTCTCTAGCCATTAGGGAAATGCAAATTATGATCGTGATGTAGTATCACTATACATTTGTTAGAACAGCTAAAATGAAAAAAATGGGAACAATACCAAATGCTGGGGAGGACATAGGGAAACTTGATCTCTTGTAGGTTGCTAGTGAGAATGTAAAATAATACATCCAACTCTAGAAGGTAGTTTGGCAGTGTCCCTAACTAAATATACACTAACCACATGACCCAGCAATTGTACTCCTGGGCATTTATTCCAAAGACATAAAAACTTACATTTATGCAAAAACCTGTACCTGATTGTTCACAGCAGCTTTATTATGTTTTTATTTTTTTCAGCTTTATTGAGATAAAATTGACAATTAAAATTATAAGAAATTTAAAGAGTACAACAGAAAGTAGAAATAGCCTAGATGTTCTTAAACAGGCAAATGGTTAAAAAAATTGTGGTACATCCATACAATGTTGTTTTGATATTATACTATAATTATGTAAGATATAAACACCAGGGGAAACTCTGATGTGTACATAGAACTCCTTGTTACTATAACTCTTTGCAACTTCCCATGAATCTTTAATAATTTATAAATATGTATACACACACATATATATATACATATATATACACACATATGTTCTATTTGGTTTCTTTATATTAGATACAGAGTAACTGAACTCATTTTCTGCTTGAATACAAGAAGAGGGGAGGAAGAAAAAACCAGGAGGAAGATCAGGAGGAAGAAAAAGAGAAAGAGGAGGAAATACTTTACCTATAATACTAGGATAATACTATTATCCTAGTATTATAGGTAAAGCCTATTAAAAATAGCTTTACCAAGAATCAAGGAGGAGTTTATAATAGTACACTTGAAACATTTGAGCACTTGAAGTACAGCATATCAGGAAGGTTTACATACTATAAATATAAATAAATTTGTAACTCTGTCTTCTGTGCATCTAATATAAGAATATAAGTCATTAGCAACTCACTGCCCTTTGAACTAAGTATAAACATTCATCTTTTGAAATAACCTTTCCCAGAATAAGTATGCCTCTTCTAGTGAGTCTATTTTTCTTCAACTCGTTCAAATGACTGATATTATGTAGTAAATAACTGCTGTCCAAAGTAACAGAATTGCTACCGAATAAACTGATAAAACAAATTAATCTATAACATACAGTGTCAACTCTAACTTGCAATCTAGCAGCACATTGTGTTGGGACATCTTTATTTTGTTTGGTTTTCTTTTGTTTTCAGTATAAACCGTACCTAACTTCTGGAAGTATGATTAAGAATCTTTATCATTATTATAGAAGAGATGTTAGTTTAAAACAATAATTTAAATCTTAATCGGTTTATATATTTAGTTTAAAAACACATTAGATGGGGACTTCCCTGGTGGTCCAGTAGTTAAGACTTTGCCTTCCAATGCAGGGGATGCGGGTTCGATCCCTGGTCAGGGAGTTAAGATCCCACATGCCACACGGCCGAAAAACCAAACGTAAAACAGAAGCAACATTGTAACAAATTCAATAAAGACTTTAAAAATGGTCCACATCAAAAAAATCTTTAAAAAACTCATTAGATGATTTTATCCTTTGAAAAACAAATGAACATTTATTAGAATGAGTCTAAAGAGTATTAATGTTAGTGTTTCAAAATTTTGAATAAGTTACTATTGAGCCAATCTTAATGTTGTCAACCAAATAATGTATACTACTTGAAATAATCTGATATTTTGGTTTGCGGGAAAAACAATTTTTTTCACAGTAAAATTATATTTCAGTCACCTCTCTGTGAAATG
The DNA here is from genome assembly GCF_028021215.1 of Eschrichtius robustus. NCBI lineage: Eukaryota > Metazoa > Chordata > Mammalia > Artiodactyla > Eschrichtiidae > Eschrichtius > Eschrichtius robustus. Next base: position 98,415,893 of record NC_090831.1, on the reverse strand, counting down.
TTTCAGATTCCACTCTTGTCAAAATAGTTGCTTTCTCTCCTAGAGAAACATAACAAATCTTGTGTGAAAAATTAAATAAATTATCTTACTGAATTGTGACTATTTTGATACTTAAATTGCATCTCATACTCAATTATTGGTGCCATGTGACCAAGTACCTTGTCTTTTTTATATTTCTATATCTAATGCTTCAGCTATGCTTGAAGTGTAGATAATGCTCCGCATGTTGTTCAATTATCTGCATCATTAACTCAATACTGAATTTGAGTAACAGATAGCTAAAAGATCATTTTTGAAAGGATATATTTAAAGTTAGGATGAATGTTCTTTTTGATGGTTTTACACACATGAAATTGCTCACTTTTTAAAATGAAACTCAAGTCAAATTCTCAAAATAAACCATCTTTTGCTGACTCTGTTCTTTCATCCAATTCCTCTGCAAATAACATAACACTGCAATAGCAAATGCTTCTACCAAACTAGATTATAGTAGGTGCCATTTTCTCTATTTTATTTATTTCATCCTGTTTCACTCTCACATTTTCCCCATTTTTCTTATTTCTACTACTATATTTTTATGTACACAATAATTTTGTAGTAAAATGTTTGCTTGATGATGTAAGATCGCTGTATTTGGCAAACCATTTCTCTTTAATTGATGTGAAGGAATGCCCAAGGAAAGGATGATGAAGCCATGATCTCGGGGCTTCTACACTCTTTTCTCTCCACTCAAGGTAAATGTCACAATAATAGTTAATCTTCAGCTTTTGCTTACCACATAATAATGAATTTAATCTTCATAATATGCTTATAGATGAAGCAAGCACTATTTCTTGAAATTTCTTGGAAATTAGAAGGAAGAGGTGGAAGGAAACCATAATTGAAGTTCTGCCTGCCTGCCCTCAATTTTTCTGTGGATCTTGAGTAAAACAAGGAAACCAAAGACTGTCTTTTGGTAGCCCTGGAGATGTTTTTTAAATTGAGTAATTCAGAAATAGAGAAATGCAAGGTAAAAAAAAGGATAATGACAATCAAGGGGACATAAGATATGAATCCTCTCTTTCCAATTCATATTCAAAGGAGAAAATTGTTAAGGATTTTTACCCTTAAAATCTGACTCTTACCTTAATCTCAGATTGGTTCTTTATGCATTTCTCCAAAATTGTGAAGAATCAAATTTTACTTTGTTTAGTAACTTTTTAATGAATGGTGTGTGTGTTTCTGTGCATGAAAAAGAGGGAAATGCGGAGTTAGGGATAGGAATGATAAATGATGTGGAAGTTTGAAATACTTATTAGTAATCTTGAACTCTTTTTCTTTTATGTTATTGTTAAAGTTAAGCTAAAAATTTAGACTCTAACAGATTACTCCAAGAAACTTCTAGTCTCACAGTCTAGTACTCCACTCCAGGAACATAAATTACATATTCATAGGTCTTTTGTATATATAGGGTATATATTACTACTGCTATACTACCAGGGAATTTGTATTAAAATACATGACTAGTACACACACACACACATTATACATACAATCTTTAACATATTCAGTTAAATAAATGCAATATATTTGACCTATTTTAATGTGTCCTTAAATATTCATAAGAATCCAGAAATAATTTTCCTGTTATATGACTTCACTACTCAGATTTTTCCAGCTGTGTACTTGCTTTTATCAGCCCTCATTTTCTTTAACCAAGTTGAATACATCAAATTCTAACTTTCCTCTGAAGATAATTGGCAGGTATTGATTTTTCTCCTTTTAGTAACTGTCAAGAGTACACTAAGAGAATCTGAGGATCTAGAATGTCAATCTTAATGATTCTAGATCCAGTAGGTCTAAATATTGCACTAGCAAAGCCCCACTCTTCCTTTAACAACATTAATTTCAAAATACCATGATGTAAACACCATGGATTCAAGCTCCTTATTTAACTCAATGATAGTAATATAGAGTTCTTTACATACTTTATTTCAAAATGCTGGTTGCAGAAAGGGGCAGATCATCACAATAACAACAGAAGAGGGGATCTTGAACACAGAAAACTCGTATCTACCCTGGCATTTTCCTCCTTCCACTGGAAGCTTCTGTTTATGGCTGATCCAAGGAAGTCTGACATAACCAAATGTGAATAATTAAAAAGGAATAAGCATCCATTCAAACATAACAATAAGATGAAAGGTGTAAAGTGGTCACATGACTATCCTGTATTTAAAAACAGCAGAAACAAAATGGTGACATGAAGCAAAGGAAATTGAATGCTTCCTAGACTACTTTGATTCGAAATTCAATGTATAACTAAATCTTACTTCCTCTTTCTCTTGTCACTGGCAAGTGCCATTCTATTCTCTGCTTTTATGAGTTTGACTATTTTAGATTCGTCACATAAGAGGAATCATTTAGTATTCACTTCACAAAAAACAAAGACAAACGAACTACAGAAGGACGTAAGGAAACGTTTTGGAGGAGATTGTGTGATGGTCTCATGAGTGCATGTATATGTTCAAAGCTATCAAATTGTATACATTAAATACGTGCAGTTTGTGTAATCAAGTATAACTCAATAAAGCTAAAATATATCTATATTATATATTATAATATCATATATATAATAATATATTTATATGTTTTATACTGTCTGCTTGGCAGACGGTACCTAGATTTTTGTTCCCACATATATTCTACCACTCTAGGTAGTCTAATGCTCCTTCCTCAATATGCTTATTTTATTTTTTGAAGTATAAAAGCCCCCACATCTGCTCACAATTTCCTTAGATCAAATGGAACTACATTTCTAGGTAAAGTCAGAGATGGTGATGATTTATTTGCAAAGATTTTATCTCAGAAGAATTTAAAGTTTTGCTTCAGGCTTTCAGTAAAAAAAAAGGGCATGCAAATCAGAAGAAAAAACCAACTTTATATTGTAATCATATACTAAAATACTTCGTCCTTGACTCCAATCTAGACATGTAGAAGTTTAGGCAATTGTTAGATACTCAATCTCTCTCTTTTTCACTCTCTCTTTCTCTCTCTCTCTCTCTCTATATGAAATGTTTTAATATGTAAAAACTTTATAAATAATAACTAAAATGACATGTTAAATATGATTAACTTCATTTTTATACAATTATTATTCCAACTTTATCATTGAATTTAGCTAGGAAGTGAATTAACAATACTTAGATTATTTTAATTCATATGGTAAATTAGTACTAATTTTTCTATTGCTATTATTCGGAACAAAAACAGATTAATCTGCAATAACATTTGGCATGGTGCAAGCATGCCGAGTTCACTCATTAAATTTTGCTTTTATAAAAATGACATAAAATATAATTAATGACAAGACCACTTCATTGGTATATTCCATCATCAAGAGATTTTGCTACACTTAAAATTCTGTTCTGGATGTCAACATAGTGTCAAGTTATATAAATTTCCCCTACTTGCCATGTTCACTTTTAAAGTAGTTATTGACACAGAGGGAGGACACTGAGTGATTTGACACAGCACAGGAAGCCTTTATTTGTTATCTTGAAATGGTTCTCATGCCTTGGACATAACTGGAGGTTTATGATTGGATGACAGAATTGTCAAATCCATTACCAAACTTGCCAAGGAAACACACAATTCATACTGCTTTCCTTGTTTCATTTATTCATGTAACAATTCAATTTTATAACAATATTAGGTCCCGTCAGGCTTGAAGACAATCGTTGGAACTCTCTGGTTGTTAAAGGCACTTAACCTTTGGCCTCCCAATTTATTTTAATACCCCAGGTATGCTGGAAATCCAGAAGAGGAAAGAGCTGGAAATGTTTGAATGCTAGAGTGAGAGGATTTATAAAATGGAAAAGAGAATGAAATATTACCTATGTAGAGAGATTTATTAGGATGCATGTGTCCACAGTTTTAAATGCTGAACAATTTAAATATCTATCAAATAGGAAGTCATGGGAACCCACAAGTTTTAGAATGGTACATTTCTAATATCCTGGAGAATTTATTAGAATTTTCACTTAATCATGTGTTAGTAGATTTACAAGCAGATTTTGTTTGCCAACAAACTCTTTTACCCCGTTAATGATACAAAGATACAAAGGAAAAAATGTCCCCAGGCAAAGTATTTCAGTATATAGAAAGAAGAAAACAAAAACATATTTACCCAATTTAAGAATGTCATACAAAACACATTTATATATAATAAATACAAAATATACAAAATATATTTATATATCACAGGTTTTTAACAAATAGAAATTGGAAGTAGTACTTTGGTGAGACTAGAGTTCAGGATATGTGTATGCATTGGGGAGAAAGAATATAGCAGAATAAGTACAGGGATGAGAACCTTAGATTCTTGATTTAACACTTTTTATATTGACATTTGAAAACTGAAACAGAAATAACACATGGTTCATAGAGTCACTAAGCTAGTTGGTGTCAGGTATCCTGTCTATTAATCGATTTCTCTTTCCATTTTCCTACATATGAATTTAAAGTTTTAACAACTGGCACTGATTTGCTGTGTTTTTGATAATAATTAATAATTTTATTATTTAGTGGATTTTATTTCAATAGCTACTTATACCAGACAATATAATTTGGGATAAAATTAAGTACAGAAATTAAACTAATATGCTATTATTTTCTTTCATGTTAAAATACAGAGAGAAAAGTTCTGCTTTCAATTAGGATTTAGAAAGCTACAAGAGAAACCACTCATATGCTAACATGAAGATAATCTACAAAATCATAACTTTTCTTGAGCCCATCAGAGATATGAGATCACAAGTCAGCCGGGTGAAGTGAATTCCAAAGTGCACCTCTTCAAGGAAGGAAAAGGAGCATAAACCATTTCACCTTTGGCAGGCACAAGAAGAGATAAGAGCCATAAAATCAGGTAAGAAGAAAATAGGCAAAATTGTAATATAATCTTTAAGACTGAGTGTGAGCAATGTGACTGTTTAGAATTCCTCAGAGTTCCAGACAAAAGGATAGACCTCATGCACTTGGAAGCTCTTTTACAGATAATAGATCATACACAGATCATCTATTTATGGACATATCAAAGATAACCTTTAGAATAATGGTGATTTCTATGTTCAAGTAAGTAGGTGGCAAGATGGAGAATTTTACTAGATAACTCTCTAAAATATAAATCAGAAAGAAATTTTAGAATTTAAAATTGCAAATATTGAAAGTAAGATGTCAATAGATGAGTTTAACAGCAGAATGAGCAGAGCGTACAGGTTAGAGAATTAGAAGATAAATAGAAAATACCCAGACAGAATTAGAATCATAGAGAACAAAAATGATGGAAAATTCAGAAAAGACTGTCATATTATCTATCTATCTATCTATCTATCTATCTATCTATCTATCTATCTATCTATCTATCTATCTATCTATCTATATTCATTCCTCAGAGGGGTTAGAGACAGAATGGAAAAGTTTGACTTAGAGTTTTTCAAAACTGAGCTAGAGTTTTTCAAAACTGAAATAGGATATGAACCACAGACTCAGCAGATTTATCCTGCTAGGACTCAGGCAGAATAAATGCATTGTCTTCCTGTTGCACATCATAGTAAAACTAATGAAAATCAAAACAAAGAGAAAGTACTTAAGTAGCCAGAGGAAAAAGATATTATCCTCAAAGGAATAGCAATAAGGCTACAGCTGACTTTATAAAGAAGATATAGAAGCCTCAGGAAAATGGAATAACTTCTTTAAAATGTTAAAAGAAACCAGCTGTCAACATACATTGCTATTTCTTTCAAAAGATTCTTCTAATTAAAGATGAAATAAAGGAATTTTCAGACCATCAAAATGAGAGATTTTATCACATTTTTTCCTGAACTAAATACCAGATGAAGTTCTTCAGGTTAATATAGAGCTATTCCAGGTAAAATATGGTAATAAAGGAAAGCAGAAAGGTGATAAATGTAGATAAATATAAATAAATATTGACTATACAAAAGCAATAACAGTAAATCTGGTAGGGGATAAATATATATAAACTAATGTGCAAGGCAATAATAATACAAAATTTGGGAAAGTAGTAAGAAGAATTAAAGGGTTCTGAAGCAGTACTGTCCAATAGAACTGCCAACATTATGTAAATATTCTATGGTGAGGTGTCCAATAGGGCAGGCTCGAACCACTGGTGCCTATTAAGCACTAGTAATGTGTCTAATACAGCTAAGAAACTGAATTTTTATTTTATTTGAGTTCAATTCATATTAATTGGCTACATGTGTCTAGTGGCTACCATATTGAACATTAAAGTTCTAAAGATATTTGCATTGCCTGGGAAGGGGTAAAGTACTAGTTGACACTAAGTTGTAGAAAAGAAAAAAAAGTGAAGGTGTAAGTTTTACTGTTAACCACTAAATAAATAGTAAAAGAATTAATAACTAACAAACTAATAGAAGGTAAAGAATTCAGTAATTTTAAAAAGTGTTTAGGGGCTTCCCTGGTGGCGCAGTGGTTGAGAATCTGCCTGCTAATGCAGGGGACACGGGTTCGAGCCCTGGTCTGGGAAGATCCCACATGCCGCGGAGCAACTAGGCCCTTGCGCCACAACTACTGGGCCTGTGCGTCTGGAGCCTGTGCTCCGCAACAAGAGAGGCCACGATAGTGAGAGGCCCGTGCACCGCGATGAAGAGTGGCCCCCGCTTGCCGCAACTAGAGAAAGCCCTCACAGAAACGAAGACCCAACACAGCCAAAAATTAATTAATTAATTAATTTTTTTTAAAGTGTTTAATCTAAAAAGGTCAGTTATGAGAGACAAGGGAACAGAAAACTTGATAATACATACAATAAATTGCAACTTGGTAGGTATAAATCTTAATATTTCAATAATTACATTAACTTTAAATTCACTAAATACTCCAAATTGCAGACTCTCTTATCTGGTCTAGTACTGAAATGGTCTATGTATATGTAGTTTTTCTAAATTTTGTTTAACTCAGAAGTCTTACCCTGAGATTCCCATAGTATTGACAACCACAAGAACTATCTTTTCCTTTTAAACTCCAAAACTGGATCTTCTGCCATATTTTTATAATGTTTTATTGATAAATCACTTTCATTAATGTGTACATATATGTATATAGGATATATTTGATTATTCAAATGAAGAAGGGAAGGAAGGGAGAAAGGGAGGGAGGGAGGGAGGGGGATGGAGGAGGGAGGGAAGAAGGAAGGAAACAAATCATGGCTGCCTGCATAATGAGAATGCTTCTAAATGTCGTGTTAATCTTGATTCTTTGATTAACTATTTATGCCTGTCAGATTCCCAGGCCCAAACCTAAATCTTATTTTGAGAACCAACACATTGTTTCTTAAATTTTTTTAATAGATGTTTCATCAATACATCAAAGCAAAACAAATTACACCTATTGAGTGCCCAGAGTGGGAGGAAAAAAATGAAAATTTACCCCTCTATATGTCAGATGAAGGTATTTTTTACAGTCACCTTCCTTATGATACTCTACATTAAGGACAACTATTTTTTTGCCGTGGCTACTTTAAAACTCATTTATAATCACACATCTGTTCATATCATTCCCTCATAGAAAGTAGCCCAGGGGTTTTAAATTTAAGTTTGAAAGTTCTAAAGTGGTTAAACAGCTAATTAATTTTACAGGAAGATAGCAGTTGTTCTGTGGGTTATATTTTCTGTTGTATAGTAAAGCCAGATAGTTTAGAAACCAATCCTCTTAAAGCACTAAAAAGGCCAATTTTTGTTAAAGGCAAAACTACGTAATTACCACTTAAATGCTGGAGAAATATAGGAAAGAATTCCTCCACCATCATCAAATTTATATCTCTATTAAAGATGCTAACTTTTCATTTTGTCTTTACATTTGCAAAATAATTAGGCTTTGCCTCTAGGAGTCAACAATTCAAAATCTTTAAGAATGGTACCAATTTCTGTTGATGTAACAGTCTTCTATGCACTTGTCAGAAGGCAAGAAGTATGCAATCTTGTGAAGAATTTAAAAAGATAAAAGAAAACAATTCACAGTAGGGAAGTTTCAGCAATTAAGTTTGACCTAAAGAATCTAAGAATTGAATGCACATCTGACTAGAGGTTGCTATGCAAGCAATGATTCAAATTGTCACTGATTTATTATATTCATCTTTACTATGAAGGAGGATTGCACAAGAAAGGTAATTGATTATTTCCTAATCTTCTTTTAATCAGTAGACCAACTTTAACTTGTACAATATTACCACTTTGTGGTTCATTCGATTTTATGTTGATCTCTCCTTTCCTCTACTGCTTATGTAGGTTTAAACACACACACACAAACAAACATACACACACACAGCTTTGAAAAAGTTGACTTGCTGCATGTCACTCAACCGACGTAGTGGCAGAATTTAATTTCACATCCATGTCTCCATGCCTTTTAATTTCCTTCTTCCTCCAACATTCCATAAATTTCTCCTTATAATAATTTTCTCTCAGTGCAAGCTCATAGGAGTAATTAGAGTATTTACTATTTTATTTTGATTCAATAATTCATAAACCATGTCTCATTATATTGTATATGTAGAGTCATATACCTTCTGGAAATAAATGATTGACTTTCTCAAGGATATGAAGCCAGGCCTAATATCTTCTTTTCAATTTGTGTTTTTTATACCATACTATACTATTTTCCTTTAAGAGTAATGAATTATAAATCAGCAGATAAACCAAGCAATTTTATAAGGTAAAAATAATTTTAATAACTTTTTCTTTTGTCAGTTTTCTGAGAATTTGCCCAGGTTTCTAGTTTTGGTATGAAATAAGAAATCACATCAATAGGAAATAGAAAAAAGAAAAGAATAACAATTATATAAGGGCAAAAAGTCATAATAATCAATACCATGGAGAAAATATATATCACATAGTATAAAGTTATACTTAGTATTTGTGAGTGGAAAATTAATACTAAGGCAAAGTCATAAAATATTATTGATATTCATATAACCCAAACAATTCAAATAGTTGAAGGTCAAAAGCTGGTAAAATATCTGAACACATTCCAATGATTAAATTTCACAGACTTTTTTTTACCTTTGCTATTAGAACATTACAATTTTAAAAAACAATGTCTTTCCATTTAGAAGGAAAACTGTAAAGACATACATGCTCTTTTTGTAAAATAATTTAAATCCTCTTAACAAATGATAACGTAGAGTAAATATTTTGGAACTGTTATTTTGTTAGTTAGGGCCTTCTTAGAAGCAGATATCAAAATGGGGTCATATGTGCAAGATATTTATTGGCAAAACACCAGTAAAAAATAGAAGCAGGGAGCCCAAGAAGGCAGGGAAAGCCTTAAGACCCCTCTACAGATCTAACCTCTAAGGGGGAGAGAAAGGAAGGAGGATTGTCTGGGTAGACTCTCAGTTTTAAGAAAGTTTCAGCCAGGCTTATGGGAGGTCCTTGTACCAAAGATGCTCATTAGAGGTTTCCCAAATTTCCCATCAACGTATAGGAAAAACTCTTTGCTTCCATGGAAAACTATACTTATTTATAGCTCACCCTTCCATGTGATCTGATTCTATGGGGGTTTATAATCTGTAAATTGTAGATCACTGATAGCAGTGCAAAATAATTGTTGTCTCTAAATGCAAATAAATATTTAGAGTGGAGAGATAACCCTTCCCCAGTTGAGGAAAAAAAACAGTTCTGTCTCCATTTGCACATTCATTTCAATATAAATTTGTCTATTCTTTGATTTCTCCTTTGAAGCAGTTATAACATCAACCTGATTCCTTATTATAAGCTAAATACAGTTTTTAACACGTGTTTACTTGAGAGTAATGATTTCCTCCTTTAATTTTTTTTTCTTTTAAGTCTTTGGAGATTTTCCACCATGCTGTCCAGTGGTTTCCCTTAACAGAGTCTGGTAAACCCTGTCAATAGAGAAGAATGGTTCATGGTCAGTTAAAGCCCAAGCACATCTTTTCTTGTCTCCCAGAGATAAATTCAAAGCATCATTAGAACTCTGCTGACTTTTTCTCCTTTTAATTTTCCTCTCTATACTTCTGTGTTTTGTTCTTGCTTTTGTTGTTTTGGCTAACTTTGTGGAGAGAGTTCTTTTACTTGAAAAGCTATTATTGTCAAAACCCACAAAATACATCAACTGCTTCTTCTGCTTGACAATTCTTCAGATACTTTAAGATGTAATGGTGTCTCTGCTTGATATGTTCTCCTGAGCCTTCACAGCATCTTTAACTTGTTCCTCACACAGACCCTCCAAACTACTGGGTGAATAATGGTTTTCAATCATTTCTCTCAGTGGAGCATTTACAACTACATTTAATGCACCATCTCCAGAATAATAAACACAAATTCACAGTAGAAGAGTAAGTTTCCTATATCTGGACACTAAATCACTACACATGCAGTTGAATGTGTTGGGGGCATTTTGTTTGTTTTTGTTTTTGTTTTGTTTCAAGCAGCATATCTATTTACTTCCTCACTTTCATCAGAACTAGTAGCCAAATATAACTTCCTCCTGCCAATCCAAACCTCACATCATTCTGAAATTATGTATATTTTTGAAAATAGAAATATAAAATATTACATACAGTCCTCCTGCATTTCATCTCTATGGTTTCAGCTAATCATTATAGCTCTTATGAGCTCCACACTCTTGGAGTACAGGACGTCTTCACATTTGGAAACAAACAATAGTGCCCCTCTGCCCCAAGATCTTCATATTTACTGTTCTCTCAGCCCTAAAGACCCTTTCCAACACCACCCCACCCAACACACACTTGCTTAACTCCCTTCAACTAGCTTGTTAACTTTTACTTATTCTTTACCTATGACTCTAAAGATACCCCTGGAGGGCCCCAGTGAACACTCAGAATGGGTTACTAACAGTTCTATGCTCTTCTTACACACTGAAGCCCTCATCTGTAACACTGAGTTGACATCTGTGTCCCACACCAAGCAGAGAGCTCTGCAAGTATGAGTGCCATGTTGTTTTCTCCCCTGTTGCAGCCCAGGCAGCCAGCAGAAGATCTGACACCCAGTAGGCACTCAGTAAGTAACTACTGAGTGAGAGTCAATGTGACTTTTTTTTTTTTTACTATGCAGTATGTCAGCTCTATCTGTTGTCATTCATCCATCTCTCTAATAACCATTAAGGTAATAAAGAATTTCAAATAGACAATGGTATTCTAGAACATTTCATTAACATTTTTAGACAATATAGTAGCTATGCTATGAATCTTCTTATTCTACTTTCTCTAGATGGATTTCATAGCACACTGTCAAAAGTGATCATAAAATTATAATATACTATATCTACAATATTTTTCTTAGTAGTATTGCTTAAAAGCACATGAATCTATGGAATGGGATATAGTGAAAAGAACATAAATTACAGGATCAGTTAAACTTTTACTGGCTACATAATCTTAGAATAATTATTATAGTTTTTTAATCTATTAGGAGAAAATTACTAAAACACATATAATAGATTTTTTAGGAATTAAATAAAATGTTAATAGGTCTCACCACCTCCATCACCTCTCTGCCCAAACTCAGTATTAACAAGACCATTTAGTTTAAAATTTTGCCCTGAAAAATTTTTAAGTATGAATATTAAAATTACCATCCTATAATTTCCAGAAACAACCATTTTAAAAATTAGAAATATGTTACCCCTCTCCAGAATTCTGATTCCTCTCCCAATTTCTTTGCTACCTGAAAGATTACAAACATAGATACAACTTCAGCAAGGTTTTCAGCACCACAAAAATAATTTGCCTCTATCTGGGACTTTGAATCTACTTAAAAACAGTGAATGGCCCTCACATATTTTCAGTCCTGCCTTTCATGAATTGTCTTGTCCTTCAAGTTTGAAGACTGATCTATTTAAAAGAGAAAAGAACAAAAGAAAAGAAGAAGTTGTGCAGTTTTGCTTGCTATTTTTAATCTTTTAATATTAGATTATGTTCCCCAACCATTTGCCCCATCCTTCCTTTGTTCATTTTATTACTTCTAAATCTGCAGACACATTCTGTTGCGTTTAGCATTTAGCATTTTTCAAAATCCCCAATTTGTTCTTCAGGTTTCCTGAGGCTATTCTTAGAGATACACAAAAATATAAAAATATTTATCATCATTTATATGTTCCCTTTGTAAAATTTGAACATTTTCTTTCACAATTTGAGCTTAACAAAATGATCTCTAGACTAACGTGATACCTTTAGATGATTCTCTTTTTTCTATCTCTGAAATGTTTCACAACTGCAGAGTTTGTATTGTATTTTAGCAACATTCTATTCTTCAGCTCTATTTTCTTCTAGAATGTCTAATACTACACTATTTTGCATAAATATTTAGTATTTTTTAAATTATTGAAATGTAATATATACCCCAAAAGTACAGAAATCATAAATGTATGACTCAATGAATTCTCACCAAGTGAATACATCCATATAACCAATAGCAATTCAGAAAGTAGGACATTTCAGGCATCCAAAATGCCTTTATTCAGTCATTCCCTGATTTTCCTCCTAAAAAAAAGTAACTGTTTTCCTGACTTCTAATGCCTTAGATTAGCTTTTGTGTTTTGTACTTTATATAAATAGATCATATACCATGTTCTCTTTTGTTTTTGGCATCTTTTGCTCAGCCTATAGGTAAGATTTATTCATAGTGTGGTACAATAATTCATTCACTTTCATTGCTGTATAGTATTCCACTGTATAAATATACCAATCATATTTATCCATTCTATCATCAATAGACATTTTAAGTTGTTACCAGCTTGGGGCCATATGCATTTCTTGTGGGGAAAATATGGATGCATTTCTGTTGGGACTGTACCAAGAAGAGAAATTGCTAGATCATAGGTTATGCATATATTCAAATTTAATAGATCTGTCAAACTGTTTTTCAAAATAGCTGAACAAATTCACAAGCCTACCTGCAGTATAGACTTGTGCTAGCATGATATATCTTTCTCAGTCCCTTTACTTCTGAGCTGATATAGTCTCTATATTTAAAGTGGGTTTCTTGCACACAACATAGAGTTAGGTCTTGTTTTGTTTTTTATTTTTAATTGACTCTGACAGTCTCCACCTTTTAATTGGTATACTTAGATCATTCACATTTAAAGTGATTCTTGATATATGTGGTTTAATAGCAGCCAGATTTGTAACTATTATCCATTTGTTGCCCTTGTTCTGTGTTGTTTTTTGTGTCTTCTTCTCTTTCTGCCTTTTCTCGTTTTAATTGAGCATTTTATGTAATTCCATTTTCTTCTCCTCTCTTAGCACATCAATTATATTTCTTTTTTTTTTTTAATTTTTTTGTGGTTGTCCTAGAGTTTCCAAATATACATTTACAACTAATCTAAATCCACTTTCAAATAACACTCTACCACTTCATAGATAGTGTAAGTACTTTATAACAGAGTATTCCCAATTCCTCCCTTCTGTCTGAGATGACATTTGATGGCAGATTGAAATCATATTTGGGTAATCAGAGTTCAGGCATACAAAATGGAGTTGGGTGGCCATTGAGGACCTGGTTTCAGATGTGTCCCTGTACCACTGAGAGCTTGAACTTTCTGTTAACTATAGCAAACCCAAGGACACAAGCCATTTTGAAGCAACATCTTCTAGCTGCAACCTTGTGGTCTCAAGATTCTTCCTTCTTGTAACTATGCAACCATTGTGGATTCCAACCAATCCCTGCTTAACAAGCACCCTTACTTCTTGCCTGCTCCAGTTATAATTCTTGATTAAAAAAAAAAAAAAAAAACTCCTGGAACTAAATGTGTCCTTGCAATTTTTGCCTTTATAAAACTTTATCCATTTTGTAGTCCAGCAAAATACAATTCATGTGCTTCTTGAATCTGTGTCTCCAGACTATAGTCCTAACAAAGCCCAAATAAATGCTTCTTTATTTCAATTATGTCTCCATTTCTGAAATTTTGGTTAACACATTGATGTCATTCATTTCATTTATTCACAAGCTCTAATCATCACTATAATCGTTGTTATTAGTTTGCATAAAACTGTTTTCCGTTAGATCAAACATAAGAAAAAAAAGGTTATATTTTATCTTCATTTATTTCTTCTCTAACACATTTCCTTTCTTTATGTAGATCTGTTTGTGACCTATATAAGTCTTCTCTCTGAATAAATTTTATTTCTTGCAAGGCAGGTTTATTGACCACAAATTCCCTCAATTTTTTTTTTCTAAAAAGTTATTTTTTCTCCGCTTTTGAAGGATAATTTCACTGGAATTCTAGGTTGGTAGTTTTTTCTTTCAACACTTCCAAATGTTTTTGGTGATCTGAGGCTATGTTACTTCTATGTCTTCTCTGAAAAATAATAACCAGGTAACTTCATGAATACATTTTCCTAATATATACAGAATAATTGCTAACATATATTGGATAATGATTTTGTGCCAGACTCTCTTCTATGTGCTTCATACATACCTGCTCATTAATCCTCACAACAACCCTGTGAGGTAGATATTATTATTATTGCAGGTGGGGAAATTAAAGCCTTTAAGTAACTTGCCATGTATCACCCAGGTATCAAGTGACAAACTACCTTGCTATGCTGTCTCCTGATTCAAAGTATCCTGGTATGTTTGACTATATCAAATACACAGCTAGTGTGGTCCTTTAAAAAATCGTCTTTCCATTGCTAAAATGTCTTTAATAATATTGCTGTATATTGTCCCACCACTGCAGACTTTTCAAATAACAACCTGAAAGCCCTAGCAACGGTTCAGGTCTTGCACTGTTCTTTTAGAAATTTTTCTCCTGCTCTCATATAGGGTACTAAATCCTTCAGCTGAGGTCATTCTAATGTAACTAAATGAAAATCCACTGACTATTTAGAGGCAGCAGTTTGCTAATATGATTAGGAGTTTGTCTTTCTCCCACTCAGATTCAGTCAAGAAACATATTCCCTGAACTGAAAGATGTTTAACTATCAGCAAAGCCTGGAATCATGGCTGCCACAGACTGCCTGAGCAATGGGATGGCAGAGAGGGGAATATTCACTGGAAGTTTTCTCCACATGTTCGACAGCCATGCCACTTAAAGTGTGCTCTGGTGACCAGCAGAATCAGCATCACCTGGATGCAGAATCCCAGTCTTCACCCAGACCTATTGAATCCTCAAGATCCCCAAGTAATTTGAATGCTCATTAAATTTTGAGAAGTACTGCTCTATTGACTATACCCGAAGTGGTTCTTTAGAGGTCCTCTGGAGCATTGAACACTGTCAGCATTTGCTTTAAGAAAATGGGTAAGTTATAATAGTTGTCACCAAACTTTTTGATCATGTACCACAATTAACATTTTTTAGCATAAATGATTAATTTCTGAATATTCTTTACAAATTAGATGTGTATTAGTATAATAAAGTATTTTGCACATTATAAATATATGCACAAAGCAGAAATGGAAAAGGATGAGATAAAGATAAAATAATAAACAATATTTTATTTTATTTTTTAATAATAAAAATAAATATTGTTTATTGTAGAAAACTTGCAGAATATAGGAAAGACAAATGTAAATGTATACCTCATTCATAGTCCCACCACTCAGGGATGCCACTAACATTGCCTGGTTTATACATATAAACAATATATTAAATGGTTAATATTGTCACTAAAATATTTAACTTTCGTTAAAATTATTGATAATAATTAATATGCTATATATTACAAGTATTTATATTTATTATAAGATATTAATAATAGTATGATAAATATAACTAGATATTCAGAATTTTAAAAATTAACATTGTGATGCATTCATTTAAAGGTATAATTCTAAATTCAGATTATTTCTATACTTAATTTTAATGACTATTATATCAATATATACAATATACAAAATATAAATGTGGTAAAAATCACGTAAAATGATAGTAGATGTAAATCTATCTCTATCTCAAAGCATCTTATTTTATTTTGAGCAGTTATTGTAAAATTATTCACATTATTAGTATATCTAGGCTATAATGTGGCTAATGAAGAACACTGCTTGGAAGAGAAGTGTGAAATCTGCCTTTTACATTTTGTTTGTGTGTTTTTGCACTATTGGTATTATCCTTAGTGGGATGACTATTCATATGAAATCTTTGAAGTCACTTGTTGATTTTCGATATCTGTAAATCTACCTAGTAGAGCATCTGTAAGCTGTGACATATGCACGATGTTGAAAGCAAGTGAACAAGTATGGGCTCCACCCCACCTCCTGCTGGGAGCTCCTGCTCTTTCATTCCAGTTTACCTCACACAGTGTGTGAGACACATAATCTTCTGTAACATGTACTCAGTGGGTTTAACAGTGTGCCTTCATACATTTTAAAGCTGTGGGGTTTATTTCTAAAGTTCTCTTTAAAAAATAAGTATATATGAAAACTCTGATAAATTATTTTACCTTCCAATACATATCCATTTTGGATACTGAGATGAACCCTCCAAATGCTAGAAGGTAAGAAAGGCAAGGAGGACTGAGCCAAACCAATATGGGAGAGGGGAGTGGGACAGTTTGTGTAAGCCCCAGGAACGTGGAGCACCTCAGGTAAAAAATTGAAGCAGGTGAGGTAGTCAAGGGTCATAACTCAAAAACAACAAGTATACAGGAAGCCCAGTCCTATTCCATTTGGGAAGAAACCTCTCAGGAAACAAGATTGGTAAGAATGGAATGGGAAGTAGACTGTAGTCAACAGGTGGCAGTACAGACAGACAGGGAGAAGAATAGGAAAATCTCCAAAACCTAAAAGATTTTTGGAAAAAGCCCAGCAGTTTGAGCTCCTTACAGGGGCAAATGGAGAAGCTGCTATATGATAATATCTGTGAAAACATTGAGTCTCTTTTCTCATGCAGAGAGCAAATTAAATAAGTACTTTCTATGTCTGTTAATTAGCAATGCAACGTTCAAATCAGTCAACAGATGAAAACGGTTTATTGGGGCTTCCCTGGTGGCACAGTGGTTAAGAATCCGCCTGCCAATGCAGGGGACACGGGTTCGAGCCCTGGCCCAGGAAGATTCTACATGCCGCAGAGCAGCTAAGGCCATGCACCACAACTACTGAGCCTGCGCTCTAGAGCCCACGACCCACAACTACTGAGCCCGCGTGCCACAACTACTGAAGCCCACGCACCTAGAGCCTGTGCTCCACAACAAGAGAAGCCACCGCAATGAGAAGCCTGTGCACCGCAATGAAAGAGTAGCCCCCGCTCGCCGCAACTAGAGAAAGACAGTGCGCAACAACGAAGACCCAACACAGGCAAAAATAAATAAATAAATTTTAAAAAAAACAGTTTATTGAACATCTGTGAGATAGAACTACTGTAGTCTTATCTTTCCTCTGAAAGCCTCAAACTGATAAGGGAGAAAAAACACACAGAGAAACTGAAATAACAAACATGTCACTATATAATAATACTTACAATTCATCAAGCAACTGTCATGCGCCAGGAAGAGTGTTAGGTGCTTTACAACGTAATCAAATATATAGCAACTCAGTGAGGTTCATGCTATTAGGTTTATATTATAGTTAAACAGAGCCCAGAGAGGTTAAGCAACGCGCTCAAGGCCTTATCTACACAGACACTAACTGACAAAACTGATATGTGAATCCAAGAAGCAGACCAAACCTTTGCTCATAAACATCAAGTTCCATGGGCTACCAATACAAAAATTAGCCACTAAATAAGTGACACAGAAAGCAAGAGCTATAAGAATTGTGGTGTGTGAAAATTTTTCATAGATGATATATTGAACAGTCAGAAGCTGGTGGTCAATTTCAGGTTTACTGTGAACTCCTGGATTCAATGACTCTACCTTACTTTGCTTCCCAATGTGAACAAGGATAAAGTTAATGGTATGACTAATGCTATCATAAATTTCCAGCCACTACTGAGCTATTTGCAAGCTACTTGTCACTATACACTGAGTTTACTCACCCCAACTCCCTTTCTTATTATCCACCACAAACTATTTCTTTATGACTTTGTGCTTCACCGTGAGTGAAACACAGCAAACGCAAACAAATTCATGAAGTTTGCCTCTGCACTCCAAGTGGTTGATGTGCGCCAGGTTTGAGAAATTCCATAAATTTATGAGTGCCTGTTGCTAAATATCTGCTTAATCTTACTCCTACAGAATGACCTTGAGAGTTTCATCTCAACACTGGTCATAATTTAATGGTATTAAAGAGAAAGAAGTTTTCATCCCACCAATTATAGTTTATGCTCATGAAACCCAATGATAAACAAAACTAAATTACGAATGCAACATCTCTAGAATAAAAAGGCCAAATGTAATGGGATGTTTGTGCCTTGTGTAGTATCGGTTTTAGTGCTTTAGCTCAATAGCATTACTCGGTTAGGTTTTAAGAAACTAGATTTAATAGTACTATTTTCAAAGATGTCTCTAGAGGCACTCCAGATATGTGAGATATTTCATCCAGTTTTAAAACTGCAGTTTTGACAAATGAGGGCAATTTTAGAAGAAGTAAAGGAAAAAATCTTGAAATTATATGATAATAAATAATAAAAGTAATTAAGTGCTGATTAGTCCAGAAAAGAAAACACGGATGGAAGAAGCCTTCTTCAAACATTTGCATGTCACTTTCATTCACTTCAATCTGCATGCAAATCATTGTCCATTTCGAGGTTCAAGGTTGCCTTTTGTGTTGATCTTCCTACTCCTGTCTACAACTGTTCTAATCAGAGGCCTTCTCTTTGAAGGTTTTCTTAACATTCAACCTAACCCATGAGAGTCATGGGTCCCTTTGTGCAACTTAAGAACTGTAGATGTACTTCCATCATACCATCGATCACATTGTCTATGACTGCTTATTTGACTTGCTCACTTTTCAGGGTAGAGATTTTTAATATCCATTTCTACATTTAGGATCTGATACAAACTTTGTTCGTTAGATATGTGGTAGATGAATGAACAGATGAATAAGTGAACGCATGAATTCATAAGGAAGGAAAAGTGGACTTGCACTCTGTTGCTCTCATGTGTCCTTCAGCCAATAAGTGGAAAGATAAGATTGCCAGATTTAGCAAATAAAAATATAGGATGCCCAGTTAAATCTGAACCTCAAATAAACAAGAAATAATTTTAGTATAACTATGTACCAAATATTGCATGGGCATTTTATCTGGCAACCCTAAAAATATAAAGACACAGATTCCAGCGCACTATAAGAAAAAAAAAAAAAAAAACCAAAAGAAAAACGGCTTCTAGAAACGTGGTTAGTACAGAGAACTTTTCAAGGAAGCAAGCTGCCAGACCCTCTTGTTTGAGCGTGGGATGAATGTCAGAGGAGCTCTGGATATATCTTTGCATTGGGTGAAGCCTTTCATGTCCCCTTCTTATTAAGCAGTACATTTTTGACAAAATTTGCACACAAATATACCTAGGCATTGAGAGTGAATATATTCCACAAGCAAATTTCACATTTAAGTGGTTCTTTTAACAGCAAAACCCTACTCACCACACACCTGTCAGTTTCTTTTTGAAGACTAACTTAATATACAGTGCATTGTTGATATATTTTACTTAAGTTTAGGTTCAGGTTGACCAAACTACTTAATTCTAATTCCATCTCTGTCCTAAGGGGTGTCCTAAGGTGAGTTATTTTAACTTTGTGCCATAGCTATGAAACACAAGTTCTATTACCTGCCTCACTAGGTACCCTATGGGTTGATGGGTTCAGTACAGTCAAGAAGTGCATTGCTATGAAAAACAAAGTTATCAGTATTATTACAGTACAGCTAGTTCACGTCTTTATTACAGATTCTCTTTCTTTGCCTTAATGTTGCATTTTTATCAACTGTGATTTCCAAAGATATGAATAAATTCTAAAGGATTTAAATCCAAAGAAAAAATTATTATACAATTTAAGTATTGACAATAATAATGACACAAAATAGCAGGCCTACCTGGCAGTCAATTAGCTACAAAATCATGTTAAAGTATTTCAAAATAACAGAAACATATATAGCAAACAATAGAAACAACATTCTCCTTCGGAACTCTAATATAATTATGTGCAAAATAATTATAATACAAAGATAAGATTATAGATATACCTAATCATATGAGTTTGAACCGCATGAAACTGCCACTTTTTTACCTAGAAAAATGACTTTTTCATGTGGTTCAAAGCAAAAATAAGCTATTGCCTCTGAATTTCCATAAACAATGTCTTGTATTTTTTTCTGGGAATATTTTTCATCAGAAAATTTATATTTTATATTTAAATGCAGAATAATGAGAAGAGATTTCAAATAGAATGGCCTTTTAAAGTTTCTGAGAAAGGCAAGAATAGTAGCAGAATTCTTGTTACATAGTGCTTGTAAAATAAGTTTAGTCTATAAAGAGTTAAATGAGGAAATTGAACATTTTAGTTGACTGGCATAGGCTGATTCTGTATAAAATTCCATCACCATGCTGTTATTCTACTAGCATTTATGAAGCTGTCACCGTGTGTAATTCTAAGCATAATTCTAAATGCTCATTTAACACCCACAATTTTTTTTTAAGATTGACAACAGATATGCACACCTGTCTTCTGAATGTCAACTCTTTTATTATGACCATTTACAGAAAAGGAAACTTCAGAACAAAGGCATAAGTAATGTGTCCAAAATTAAACAATTAATTAATGAAATAGGAGGGATTCAAATCAAAGGGTTTAATATCCAAAGCAAATCTTCTTAGTAACTGTGCTGCTTAAATTGTACAGCAATCTATAGGAAATTTCTATTGTTATCAACAAACGTATATTTGGCTTCTTCCTATACATTTTTTTAGTTGTAATAGGGTTGCCAGATAAAGTATAGGAGACGCATGAATTTTAGATAAATGGGGTTTTTTTTTTAGTATAAGTGTATCTCATTTACTATTTGGGACATACATATTCTAAAACTTTATTCATTATCTGAAATTCAGATTTAACTGGGTGTCGTATTTTAATTTGTTAAATGACAACTTTCAATTTAAAAATAAATTGATACACAGAAGTGAGGTTTGACATCATGTTTCACTGATATTTTCTTACATATAGCCATTTCACCTAAATAGCATTTCTACCAGTTAGATTCCAGTTTTTTTTCAAATTGGCAACATATAAGCATACCTGTCTTCTGAACATCAGTAAAATGTTGCAAAAGGTAATTCTGACTCTATCATTAATGCCCTTCAGTTAAATCTGACCCAAAAAGATTATTATTAATTGAAATAATTATTAAGATTTATAATCGAAGATCAATCTAGATTTTTGCTACTTAATTAAAACCTTAGGCTTTGGGCTACAAACTGAATTTTTAAATAAACTTTTAATTTCAGAATAGATGTGGATCTATAGAAATGTTGAAAGAATATTAGAATTCTCCCATACCCCATGCCCAGTTTCCCCTGTTGTTAACATTACTATGGTATGTTTTCACAACTAACAAAGATTAATACATTATTAACATCTGAAGTTAATACTTTATTAACTGCCTTATTTTCAAGTTTTAATATCTGAGAACACAAAGCAAAGGAAACTACAAACAAGACAAAAAGACAAGCCTCAGGATGGGAGAAAATATTTGCAAACGAATCAAGGGACAAAGGATTAATCTCCAAAATATATAAACAGCTCATGCAGCTCAATATTTTAAAAAAACACCCCAATCAAAAAATGGGCAGAAGGCCTAAATAGACATTTCTCCAAAGAAGACATACAGATGGCCAAGAAGCACATGAAAAGCTGCTCAACATCACTAGTTATTAGAGAAATGCAAATCAAAACTACAGTGAGGTATCACCTCACACCAGTTAGAATGGGCATCATCAGAAAATCTACAAACAACAAATGCTGGAGAGGGTGTGAAGAAAAGGGAACCCTCTTGCACTGTTGATAGTAATGTAAATTGATACAGCCACTATGGAGAACAGTATGGAGGTTCCTTAAAATACTAAAAATAGAATTACCATATGACCCAGCAATCCCACTACTGGGCATATACTCAGAGAAAACCGTAATTCAGAAAGACACATGCACCCCAATGTTCATTGCAGCACTGTTTACAGTAGCCAGGTCATGGAAGCAACCTAAATGCCCATCGACAGATGAATGGATAAAGAAGATGTGGTACATATATACAATGGAATATTACTCAGCCATAGAAAAGAACGAAATTGGGTCATTTGTTGAGACGTGGATGGATCTAGAGACTGTCATACAGAGTGAGGTAAGTCAGAAAGAGAAAAACAAATATCGTATATTAACGCATATATGTGGAACCTAGAAAAATGGTACAGATGAACCGGTTTGCAGGGCAGAAATAGAGACGCAGATGTAGAGAACAAATGTATGGACTCCAAGGGGGGAAAGTGGTGGAGGGCTGTGGGGGGTGGTGGGATGAATTGGGAGATTGGGATTGACATGTATACACTAATATGTATAAAATAGATGACTAATAAGAACCTGCTGTATAAAAAAATAAAATACAAAAAATTCCAAAAAAAAAAAATCTGAGGACAATACTTTATTGATTTCCTTATTTTTGTACACAGTGTCCTTTTTCTGTTCCAGGATTCCATTCAGGATAACATGTTAGTTGTCACATCTCCTTAGCTTCGTCTTGGCTGTGACACTTTTTTAGACATTCCTTGTTTTTGATTACCTTAAGAATTTCTAGGAGTATAGGTCAGGCATTTTGTATAATGTTCTTCAATTCAGATTTGCCTGATGTTTTTCTCATGGTTATATAGGAGTTATGAGAACTTGGGAGAAAGACTACAGAGGTAAAGTGATATTCTCATCACATCATATCAAAGGTACATGCTACTAGAATCACTTATTTATTATGTTACCTTGGGGTAGTGTTTATCAGTTTTCTCTGCAGTAAAGCTATCCTTTTTTCCTTATTTTCATACTGTACTCATTAAAAGAAAGTCATTATGTGTACTCCACATTTAAGGGGTGAGAGGTTGTGAGGTGCTATAGTCTAAATGTCTGTGCCCTCCCAAAATTCTTATGTTGAAATCCTAACTCCCAAAGGTGATAATATTAGCGGACGGTGCCTTTGGGAAGTACTTCTTTAGTCATGAGGGTGAAACCCTCATGAATGAGATTAGTGCTCTTATAAAAGAGATCACATAGAGCGCCCTAATCCCTTTCACCATGTAAGGATAAAACGAGAGGTCTGTAACGCAGAAGAGGGCCCTCACCTGACTGTGCTGGCACCTTGATCTTGGACTTTCGGCCTCCAAAACTATGAGAAATAATCTCTGTTATTTATAAGCCACCCACTTATAAATCATTGTGGTTTTTTGTTATAGCAGCCCCAACAGACTAAGACAAAGGAGGATAGCTGCATAAATTATTTGGAATTCTTCTGCAAGGAAGGTTTGTCTATTCTCTCCATTCATTCATTTACTCATTCATTTATTCAATAATTTACATTGGATATTTATTTTGTACTTTAGGTTATAAGCCAATACTATATTATTTATTGCTCAATATTTCTAGCTTTGTCATTGGGAGCTTTTCCATTGAGTCTTGTGTCCCTTTGACATAGCCCCAGCATTTTGTTTTTTTAAGCACTTCCTTACTTTCTGACACAAGAAGCTCCAGGTTCAAATTTTTCCAGATTTTCCACTGGGACTCTTTCCATTGGCTCATATATCCCTTTGACACATCCCCATCACTATTGTTTTGTTTTGTTTGGGGCATTTACTTTCTGAGACTGCAAGATGCTCCAGGCTCATCTTGTATATATTCCCTGCCTGAAACTTTAAAATCAGCCATTCCTCCAAGATGCCCTGGTTCATTTTATTGGTGTATGATATCAGGAACCAAGGTCTAAGTGCTAGGTGTACTTGCTGCTATAGGAGTATCATTGTCTCTAGTCTCTCCCAACAGGCAGAGCTAGGACATATATGAGTGTATACTAACCTGTGTATGTGCACACATCTATTTCTATATCCATCTATATCTATATTAAGGTAAACATGAGTTCATACTGAAATCTCTGATTTTCATCCAGTACCACATGGTTTATTCTAGACTCTCCCTCACCCCTTGTTTATCTGTAACCCTCACTCCAACAGTAAGAAACCTGGCTCTCATTATCTGCCATTCACCTACTTATTTGTTCAACTCCAATATGCATGTACAGTGGTTTCAGAATTGTTAATCCATGCCCTCATGCAAAACATGATAGAGCACAGTGATTATGTACAGTTCCTAGACTTAGAGTTCCACTCATTTCCAGAGGTTCTTATATTGGCATCTTTCTTTTTTCATCCCCTTCAGTGAGGTTATGTCATGCATTGTAATATAGATTCTTTTATCATAGCCTGCATTCCTCCTGTGATCACCCAAATCTTAATTGATTTTTTAAATTATTTGCATATAATTAAGGTCAGCTCTTTGTAGTCTAATGTTCTATGAGTTTTAACAGATGTATAGTGCCATGTATCCAGTATCATACAGAGTTGTTCTACCTAATAAATTACCTAGGTTTTACCTTTCCCTTCTTCCCCCAAGGTCCCTGCCACCACTGAGCTATTTGCTGTCTCTATAGTTTTGCTTTTCCAGAATGTCATATAAATAGAATAATAAAATACGTAGTCTTTTTATATTGGTTCCCCTCACTTAGCAATATGCATTTCCGATTTATCCGTGTTCTTCTTGACTTGATAGTTCATTCCATTTTATCACTGAAGAGTATTCTATCTTATAGATGGACCACCTATTGAAAGACATCTTGATTGCATCCAGCTTTTGGCAATCACAAATAAAGCCACACATGCAGGATTTTTTGTAAACACAAGTTTCCAAATCAGTCGAATAACTATCTAGAAGTGTCATTGCTAGATAGATAGTTTGATAAGTTTACATTTAGCTTTGTAAGAAACTGCTAAAGTCTTCCAAAATGGGTGACTCATTTTGCATTTCCACCAGCAATGAATGGAAGCTCCTATGTTCTATACACTCACTGCTAGTTGATATTATCAGCTTTTAATACCTCTTATAGAGCAGGTCTGCCGGCGGTAAATTTCCTAGGTTTCTGTTTGTCTGAAAAGTCATTATTTTTCTTCACTTATGAAAAATCATTCTAATTCAGTAGCTTTTTCTTTCAACACTTTAAAGATTTCACTCTACACTCTTCTTGATTGTATGGTGTTTGATGAAAAGTCTGATGATGAATTGTTATCCTCGTCCCACTCCTTGACCAACTTTCTTCAAGATTTTCTCTTTGTCTTTATTTTTCTGCAGTGTGAATATGATATGCCTAGGGTTTTTGCTCTTTTAATCCTGTTTCATATTTTCTGAGCTACTTATATCTGTGACTTGCTGTCTGTCATTAATTTTTGAAGGTTATTAACCATTATTAGCTCAAATATTTCTTTTGCCCCATTCTCTTTCTTCTTGTACTGATATTCCGGTTATACATATATATATTATATATACATAATATATGTGTGTGTGTGTGCTACACATTTGGGTATCATCCCACAGTTCTTGGCTATTCTGTTATGTTCCTTTCATTATTTTTTTTCTTCATACTCCATTTGAGAAATTTCTGTATTCACCTATCTTCAGCATCACTGATTCTTTCCTCAGCTGAGTTGCATCTACTGTGAGCCCATCAAAGACATTCTTCACTATTATTACTCTATTTTTTATTTCTATCATTTATTTTTTAAATTTTTATTGGAGTATAGTTGATTTACAATGTTTTGTTAGTTTCAGGTGTACAACAAAATGAATCAGTTATACATATACATATGCCCACTCTTTTTTAGATTCTTTTCCCATATAGGCCATTACAGAGTATTGAATAGAGTTCCCAGTGCTGTACAGTAGGAACTTATTAGTTATCTATTTTATATATAGTAGTGTGTATATGTCACTACCAATCTCCCAATTTATCCCTCCCCACCCCGTACCCCCTGGTAACCAGAAGTTTATCTTCTACATCTGTAACTCTATTTCTGTGTTGTAGATAAGTTCAAACAGATGAACTTATCTATCATTTATTTTTTATTATTTCTTTTAGTTTCCATTCTTCTATTTACATTAACTATATTGTCTTGCATAGTGTCTGCTTTTCCCATTAGAATCCTTAATATACTAATCATAGTTATTTTAACTTCCTTGTCTGATAATTCCAACATCTGTGAACAACAGTCTCCAGCTCACATTTTATCCTCATTTCCCTGACTTTAAAAAGTGCCGGTTATTTTCTTTTAAAATTATCTCTTACAAGCCCCCTATATACTATACTGCATATCACAACTTAACTTCACAGCTTTCCAGCTGTAGGCTTTTTGCATCATACATGTTATTTAACGTAATAATATGAATCAGGGTTCAGTCAGGAGACAAAACCCACACCTATGATTTAAACAGGAAAAATTAATATAAAGAATTGTTAACTAATAAAAAACAATTACTGAAAAGAGCAAAGAAGGATCCTAAGAGGTGCAGGAAGCAGCTACTATGTTTGCAGAAGAATATGTTAGGAAGGAATTTAGGACAGGGTAGATACTCAAGTCCTAGATTCAGATATATCATTAGAGGCCGTGGCTGCTATGGAAATATACAACTCTTTAATAGAGAATAAATTTACAAAGGACATGGATGAAGCTTAACTGTGACGGCCACTGAGTTGAGTACTATTAGCCATGCACAAACCACATACATACACATATCACACTAATGCATAGACTGCCACTCAGAAAAGAGCACGCTGGAAGAATGAAGGAAAGTCCCTTCACCCTACGCTAGCCTTGCAGAGTCCTTTCACCACTGTTGGCAAAACCTACTATCATCCAAACTAGAAAAATAGAAATGTGTACAGTGCCCATCTCTAATATCACAAACTAGAGTAAAGGAGAGTGAATTTGGAGCCGGGAGTCAATAGATTAGTAACTGGCACAGTAATAACTTTTCTGACTCTTTTCTATAATGGAATATATATTCCTTTTACATTTTGGGTTTGGGGACAGTCATAAAATGATGTACAGAAAAGTCTCATCACTTGTATTTGAAAGTCAATGTTTTTTTTTCCTCAAGTTTATTCTAAACAATTGTAAGTAAATCCAAAGTCTCAGAAAGTATAATGCAAACAAATACTTATATCTTAACCACCAGGGAATACATTTCCAGGCCATATGAACCCCGGTACTTATAATAAAATAACTTTTAAAATTATTATAATTAAAATAATTTTAAACTGTAAAATATCAAAAATTGCATTCTTTCCTCTTTGATATGCTTTTATAGGAGCAGAGCATTCTCACATTTAAATTCTTAATATTTGAACAATATATCTGATTTAGAGTTTTCTCCTTAAAATTTTTAAAATATTTTATTAAATACTATTTTATTAAAAATAGGTGTTTTGTTGATTATGGGTGTTTTCAGCAAATTTTCTTATACATATAATGCTAAATGTACAAATTTCATTAAATGTCAAAGTATAATTCACTAACTTTTCAGTTGTAAAAAGCATTTCTGAAACAAAATTTGTATAAGGAGCAGCAAGAAATAGGAAGGGACTATTCAGACCTTCTGAAACATTCAATATACATCTTATTTTTTTAGGAGGTGTGCATTATGATCTTTTAAAATGTTATGCTCTTTGAAAAGACATGGTCTTTAATGTACTCCCTCATATTATAGACACCTCATATCACAACCTTGAATTGCTAAGTAGGGCAGCAGATAATACTCCTGAACCGGTTGGTAGGCGTGAACACGTGAAAATGTTTTGGAGGATATGCTATCTACTGACCTTTTGGAAAGAGCGTAATGTCCCTATGTTTTATGGATAACACTTGCAATAGAATCTGCTCCTTCAGTCTCTGGATATTTTATGATGCAGTGTCACCAAATCAAGACTTTTATTAGACGTTTATAAACATCAGAATTGGCATATTCAAGATACACATTTTTTTAACATATCTTTATTGTAAAAACTCCCTTAAAAGCAATCCAGTAAACTGTCATTTAAGAAATCAAAATTGCAGTGCTGAATTAGATGCCAGACTATAACTGAGCAATGACCTGAAATTTAAAATTCTTTTTTAATTTAATTTTTATTTTATATTAGAGTATAGTTGATTTACAATGTTGTGTTAGTTTCAGGTGTATAGCTAAGTGATTCAGTTATATACATACATATATCCATTCTTTTTCAGATTCTTTTCTGAAAGGTTATTACAGAATATTGAGTATAGTGTCCTTGTTGATCATCTATTTTATATACAGTAGTGTGTATATGTTAATCCCAAACTCCTAATTTAAAATTCTAAATAATGACTGATTTTATATTACAGTTTTACAAAGGCATCAAATCTTTTTATCTAGGTTGAAACACAAACAGTGAAAGATAGCCTTATAGCATATTTTTGTTTATAAACAGTAAGTAACCCAGCACACCACCAGTCAGGATCTCTTATGGTGCTCAGCTTAGGATAAAATAAAAGCCTCTGTGCCTGTTGTGACTACAAACAGAAGCATAGGCACTGGCAACAAACTTTTCTTTATATTCCCAAGTTCCTGGGTAGAAGCCATATTCAATTATTCATAAGAATATTTACAGGCAAATTTAAAAATTATAGTAGCATATAATACTATAAGATCCCAAAGAAACAAAAGCAATAATATTCACCACACATGAATAAGAAAAGTAAGGCAGCCTATGGAATGGGAGAAAATATTTGCAAACCACTTATCCGATAAGGGGTTAATATACAAAATACGTAAGGAACTCATACAACTCAATAGCAAAAAACAAAAACAAAAACAAAAATCCAATTACAAAATTGGCAAATTACCTGAGCAGACATTTTTCCAAGGAAGATATACAAATGGTCAATGGGTATATCAAAAGGTGTTCAGTATCACTAATCATCAGGGAAATGCAAATCAAAACCATACTGAGATACCACCTCACACCTGTTGCAATGGCTGTTATCAAAAAGACAAGAGATAAAAGTTGGCAAGGGTATGGAGAGAAGGGAACCCTTGTACATTGTTAGTAGAAATGTAAATTTGTATATCCATTATGGAAAACAGTGTGGAGTTGCCTCAAAAAATTAAAGAAAGAACTTCTGTATGATCCATAAATCCCATATCTATCTATATATCCCATATCTATCTATCTATATAGATAGAAAGATAGTGATGTATGTTTTTACATATATAAAATGAAATCTTATTCAGCAATAAAGAAAGAAGGAAATTCTGCCATTTGTGAAAATGAGGATGAAACTGCTAAAGGAAATAAGCTAGACATAGAAAGACAAATACTGTATGATTTCTCTTACATGTGGAATCTAAAAAAAACGTAACTCATAGGACCAGAATGTAGAAAGTTAGTTGCCAATGGCTGGGGCATAGCAGAAATGGGAGTTGTTGGTCGAAGAGTACATGCTTTCAGCTATAAGATGAATAATTCTTGGGCTGTAATATACAGCATGGTGATTATATATAGTTAATAATAGTGTATTGTATACTTTAAAATTGCGTAGAAACTAACACAGCATTGTAAAGCAACTATACTCCAATACAAAATTTTTTTTTTTAAAGTCCCCAATAAACTTGAAGGGAAGAAAAAGAAAATTGCTAAGAGAGTAGATCTTAAGTGTTCTCACCGTGGTGGGTGGGGTGGGGAAGATAACTATGTGAGGTGATGAATGTGTTAATTAACTCAATTGTGGTAATCGTGTCACAATGTATACATATATTAAATCATCACATTGGACACCTTAAAAAATCATGTTGTACAACTTTAAAAAAATAAGAGCTATGATGTTTGCTATGTATCTGATTATGTAGGGTTAATTATAATAATCAACCAAAGTTATTAAAGAGGAAAAAACTGAATAACAGCATTGAGTATTTAATATAATTATAAATGGAAAGCAAATTGTGTAAAAGTACACTTTGTAACCACATTGAAATTTCATATGCATATTGATAAGGATAATACAAAAAAAAAGCAATTCATTTGGGGGTGATAGTATGACTATAGGTGAATTTATTTTTCATTTTGGTTTTTTTAAATTAATATTAGTAATTTCAAAACAACAAAAACTCCCCAGGCAGATTTGTTGTGTACTGTGACATGCACAGTATACCTTCTACAGGTTTCAAGGCTTTCCCTTGCTTTTGCCATAACCGTATTTCTTCCCTGTCTACTCCTAACCACACTTCCTGATTACTAGATAAATCTACCTGCTGATACCAAGATGATAAAACCCCCAAACTTTCAATTCTTTCATTATACACTGCCCTAGCCATTTTTAAGGCAGTTCAGAAATGTTTCCTATAGAAAGTCTTCTCTGCTAACTCAGCTTAAACTTCCATCACATCCTACCAAACTATTTTTCACTCTGATGAAAAGAGGGTCAGTCTGCCGCCCAGGTCTCAGGTCTACTTTGTCCACTGCAGTACTGCCAAAAAAGATTCACAAGGACTTTTTATTTGATAAGAAAAGAAATTAGGATTAGAGATCCAATGCTTTTCCTTTAAATCAAGATAATAGAATTTAGCTCTATTTTGTCTTAATTTTCTATATATTTCCTAGCTTTTATAACAATAAAATACCATTGGCTCCATCATCATCTTGCACAAATGGGTTGAATTTATTTATAGGAGTGGCATTTTTTAAGCATTAAGCAAAGCAAAGTCTTAGATTATCTTCATTTTCTTTGACAGTTGAGCTCTGGATTTGTTTTAGCTCATATTGCACTTAGATTTGTTTTTGACAGGACATAGAGAAAGGAAGGAAAGGATGTTCTTTTCCTTGAGTTGTGCCTGGACACTGTGAATATTAATCGTTTGTTATCTAAGAAATCTATATCCTCTGCATATAGTCTGTTTTTACTATATCCTTTCATGTGAGTATTTTTCATCCTTTTCTAAATGTGAGCTTGTTGAGGAATAGGATTACTCTTGCCAAAACTATAAACAATATCTGATCATCAGGTGTTCAGACTAGAATTAAAAAAAAATAAAAATACTAAGGGCTTTCATGAATTGGTCTCTAGGCCAAGGGCTGGGAATAAAAAAAAAAAAAAAACTCTACCCACAGATGTCTTAAAAGCTAGTAATGGGGAGACAAACTAGGAAATAGACAATAACAATAAGCTAAATCTTGGCAGGGGCTTCATTTACATGATAAAATTATAATGAACAGTTTTTTATCCTTTAGATTTTGATTTAGGAAGTTTTTTGGCTTGTGTGTGTGTGTGTGTGTGCGCGTGTGTGTTTGTACCTGTTTGGAAATACAACATTCTCCTGCAAATGTCAGCTATCTTTAAATGAAAATAACCTGCCATTGGCAGTCTACATTCATAAACCAAGTGCAGCAGGCTAACACCAGGTATGTGAGACGTAATGCAAATCTTGATAAATGATCGGGTTTAATCAATAGTGCCATTTTTAGAATATAAATACCATTTAAAAAAAATGTAATACATGAAATATCTGCACTGGCCATAGCCACCAAGGGTTTAAGGATTGGTCAGCATTAAATACTAGCAGAATAATAATAGGATGCAAAATGAAATTGCTTCTGTAAATGCTTCAATTCACAGGATAGAGAAAACTTCATAATTGGCAAAAATTCTTATGGAAACATTTTAATTATGAAAATATTTATAAATAAGAATTGTCTTTGAAAATAATGTAAGGCATTAAAATCAAGGCTTCTAATTTATCAATACTTAAAATACTGGACAATCACATCCTACATCTGTATCATTAAAGGAGTGAAAACTGATTTTTAGGAGGTCATTTATAATCCTCTCAGTGAGTGTCTGCAATTTCTTCCTTACTCTATTTTTTGAATTAATTTCTCCATTCCTTCCTCTCTCCCTTTCTCCCTCCCTGCCTCTCTCTTTCTTTCTTTTCTCTCTTTCTCCCTTCCTTCCCTGCTCCATCTTTTCTCCCTCCCTCCTCCTCCTCTCTCTCTCAATCTCTCTTTCATTCTTTTTCTTTCTCAGATTAACTACCTCGAACACAACTTCAAAGCTTAAGCAGGAAAAACTTGAACTATATATTTCACAAGTGCTTGTAAAAAGATTCAACAGATTAAAAACCTAAAAGCCAAGGTACCTGAGGAGAGAAAAGATGAAAAAATGATGAACGCTTTCAGAGAGAACCATGAAAGTGAAACCTGTTACTGATGGCCACAGGGCTCCAGGCTCACCATGGGTAATGGGCATTCTTCTTTCACAGCCTAAGGAAATAACTTAGGTTCATAATGGAGCTACTAATTCAAAGTATCCTATATGCTATGGTTAAGGGAACAAGGGGTTGCCTGATTCACTTCAGATATATTTCTGTTGTAATAGTGAAATGCTTATATTCCGAAAAAAGTTTAAAATATAAAGGAAAGGTATGTTCATAGAGAAAATTTACTTCAATATACTATCTAATTTTACAATAATGTCAGAAACGTAATTTTTTAAAATGTTATCTTCATTTCTTAAGCCTTAGTAATTTGTACTTTAGCCAGCTATCGTATGTGCTTGAGGAGAAGTTTAGAAATTTAGTAATTTATCATGTTTAGTTATAATGGTCTCTTGAACTAAAAATTGTCTTGTCAGATCTTTTCCATATACACATGTAGATATGTTATGAATCTATAATTAAATATTTTCATTAGATAAGCTACAAAATTAGTGACTGGCTCCATAAAACTTAACGCTCAATGTAATATGCCCATAAGATGTCTTTCTTGAGCCAACAATGCCATGTATTTTCCAGAAAACTTACTTTAGTATAATTCAGCTAATAACTTGGTTATTGTATTCATTGTATTTCCTCTCTTTGTCATCTGGGTGTATCATTTCCCCCCCATTTCTTCTCATAATAAATATGTCTTTCAAAATAAATTTTAACATTTATTGGTAGGAATAGGAATCAAAATAAAATAGTCTATTTGTAAAACAATTCTATTTATTAAAGAGCAGATAATTCAGTAAGAAAGACAACCTGCAAATAAGAAAATTTAGTACTGCCTTCCTTCCTGATATGCAAAATGTGGCTTATTATTGGTACTTTGCCTTAACTTTACACTATATGCTCAATGATTTTATTCAAAGAGCAACCCATGTATGCCCTCACTTTAAATAAATCCCTTTGGCTTATGGTATTCAATAATCAAGATTTTGCTATGTATCTGGTTCTCTAAAAACCATTATGGGTTAAACTTACTCTAGATATAATGGAAACAACAATCAAGTTCAGAAGTTTTGGGGGCATGCCAAGCATCTACAGTGATCCCAGTTTTTTCCCGAACAAAATTTATCTGGCATAAAAATGGAATAATAATGTTCATCAGAAGCATCTTTCTGGGGAGATTCAAGATGGTGGTAGAGCAGGTGGACATGGAGTTCATCTCTCTCCATGGATGCAGCAGGAATACATCTATAGATGCAACAATTCTCACAGAACACTGGCTGAAAAACTAGCAGAAGACCTTGGACACTGGAAAGGACTATAAAGATCCCTGCATAACTGGGTAGGACGGAAAAAAGAAGGGAGAAGGACGAGGAGAGAAAGCGGGATGGGACCTGCATCCCGGGCGGGGGAGCTGAAGCAGAGAGATTCCTGAACTCGGGGAAACTCCCTCTCTGACTGGGAAATTGATTGGTACAGAAGGGAAGCATTTGAGGCTGTCGGAAGAGGGTGAGGCAGCCGATCTGTGGCAGACAGGACAGAGTGAGAAATACACAGATGGTCCGTACCGCAGCCCTACGTACCCCAGACCGGGACATGTGTTCACAGGTGTGCAAGGAGGCTGGGAGTTGGTGCATGGGGATTGGAGAACAGACCCAGAGGGAGAATTGCTGTTGGCTGTGGGGAGATGGACTGAGGAGATGGGAGGGAAGAAATTCATGGCTGGGAATCCCTATGGAGAAAGACCAGACTGTCATGGAAGCAGGGCGATATTGCTGAGTCACACGCAGGGGGAGGAGCCACTATTGTAACCTCTCTCTCACAACACACAGGCGCCTGCCGACAACAATAAAAGAAGCCTGCTCAGGGCTGGCTCTTTTGCGCCAGCTGATGAGCAATAGAAAAAGCCCCCTCAGAGCTGGCCCTCATGCACCGGCTGCAGGGCAATAAAAATAAAAAAGCCCTCTCAGGGCTGACCCTCGTGTGCCTGCTGCCAGGCACCAGAAAAACCCCGGCCAGGGTTGGCCATCATGCACCTTATGCTGGGTGCCAGAAAAGGCCCTCACTGGGGCCATATCTCTTGTGCCCGTGGCTGCTGGCTTCCTTGTGCATTTGGAGCCTCCAGGTCTCCTGTGATCCAAGCAGTCGTACCACCTCTGTGCCTGGTCCTCACAGGGGCAGACCCAAGAGCTGCAAGGCAGCCTCAGGACCAGACCTCTGTGGGTGGACCACATGCAGAGGTGGGGATAAAATCAAAGCTGATCTCCAGGGACAGGGTGACTTTCCATCAGCTGTACAAGCTGCAGATTATATCCCCGTGATCAGCTAGGTAAACCCTGCATCTATGGAATATCTGAGTAGATAATGAGTGTTCCCACAAATGAAAACGGTCTAGCTCTGACAGCTTTGGACTTTGGGGGCAGTACATACAGGAATTGGGCCAGATGAGAGTATGAGTAGCCCCCACAGGGCCCACAGCAGGTCCAGAGACCAGCCCAGAGGCAGAGGAGAGTCTCTTGGGGAGGCAGAGGTGGGCTGTGGCTCATGGCATGTGCAAGGACACTTACAGCGCAGACCTGAGGGAAACGTAATTATTACTATTAATTTTATTATGTTTTGATTCATTCTGTTGTTGGTTCTGGCTTTTTGTTTTTTTGTTTTTTAGGGTTTTTTGGGTTTCTTTTTCTCTCTTTATGTTTGTTTTGTAGTTGTTGTTTTAGTTTTTTGTTTTTTTATTTAGTCTTTTGGGATCCCTGTGTTTTATAACATATTTTTAATTTTTAACAGTTTTTTATACATTTCTATTTTTACTTTGGTTTTCTGTTGTTTTGTGTTCTTTACCCTTTTTTTTCTTCTTTGTCTTTAATATATTTTTCTTTTCTTCTTTCATATTTCCATTTCTACTTTGCTTTTCTGTTCTGTGTTTTTTCCCTTTTTATTTTGTTTTATTTTATTATTTTTTTTTAAATCATTTTTATTGGTTTGTTCTGTTTCCTTCATTCTTCAGTTGGCACACTGCTTTGGTTTTGTTTTTTAGGTTATGTGTCTTTGCTACTTTTAATCTTAATTGTTTGATTTCGTTCTTTGGTTCTTTTTTTTGTCTGGTTGTTCTCTAGCTTTTTGTTTTATTTGGCTCTGTTTTTGTTTCTTTTACGTGTGTGTGTTTCCCTGTTTCTGTTTTTGTTTGTTTGATTTTGTTTTTACAATTTCTCTGGGGTTTTGTTTGTCTTTTTTTTTTTCCTTAATATATTTTCTATTTTTTTTATATTTCTATTTCTACATTACTGTTCTGTTGTTCTGTCTGCTTTCCCCTTTCTCTTTTTTTAAATTTTTTTATCATTTTTTGTTGGTTTGTTTTTTTCTTTGCTTCATTCTTCAGTTGGCACTCTGCTTTGGTTTTCTTTTTTGGTTTTGTGTTTTTCTCAGCTTTCTTTTTAATTGTTTGATTTCATTCTTGGGATCTTTTGTTTGTCTGGTTGTTCTCTTGCTTTTTGACTTATTTGCTTCTGTTTTTGTTTCTTTTGTGTGTGTGTGTGTTTCCTCGTTTCTGTTTCTTTTGTTTGATTTTACTTTTTACCATCTGTCTGGGGCTTTGTTCGTCTTTTTTTTGTTTGTTTGTTTTTAATCCCCTTTATTGCTGGATGAGCGACTTGTGGGGTATTGGTCACTCTAAGAAGTCAGGCCTGAGGATCTGGGGAGGGAGCACCGAGTCCAGGATGCTGGAACACTAGCGAATTCCCAACCTCAGGGAAAATTAATCACCACGAGCTCTCACAGAGGCCTCTATCTGAATCCAAGACCCAGCTCCACCCAACTGCCAGCAGCTCCCAGCCCTGGATGCCTCACACTAAACAACAAAAATGACAGGAACACAAACCCACCCATCAGCACACAGACTACCTAAAGTCATACTAAGCTAACAGACACCCCAAAACACACCACTTGACATGGCCTTGCTCATCAGAGGGAAAAGACTCAGCTCCACCCACCAGAACGCAGGCACCACTCTCCCATCAGGAAGCCTATGCAAACAACTGTACCAAACTCACCACCAGGGCAGAGAACAGAAGCAAGAGGAACTACAACCCTGCAGCCTGGGGAATGGAGACCTCCATTACTATTAATTAGACAAAATGAGGAGACAGAGAAATATCTTACAGGCAAAGGAGCACGATAAAAACCCACAAGACCAAATAAATGAAGAGAAAATAAGCAAACTACCTGAAAAAGAATTCAGAGTAATGATAGTAAAGATGATCCGAAATCTTGGAACTACAATAGAGAAAACACAAGAAACGTTTAACAGGGACCTAGAAGAACTAAAGAGCAAACAAACAATAACTGAAATTAAAAATACTCTAGAAGGAATCAATAGCAGAATAACTGAGGCAGAAGAACGGATAAGTGAGCTGGAAGATAGAATAGTGGAAACAACTGCCACAGAGAAGAATAAAGAAAAAAGAATGAAAACAATGGAGGACAGTCTCAGAGGCCTCTGGGACAACATTAAGCACACCAACATTTGAATTATAGGCTTCTGAGAAGCAGAAGAAAAAAGAAATGGTCTGAGAAAATATTTGAAGTGATTATAGTCGAAAATGTCCCAAACATGGGAACGGAAATAGGCAATCGTGTCCAGGAAGCACAGAGAGTCCCATAAAGGACAAACCCAAGGAGAAACATGCTGAGACACACATTAATCAAACTAACAAAAACTAAACACAAAGAAAAAATGTTAAAGCAGCAGGGGAAAAGCGACAAATAACATACAAAGGAATCCCCATGAGGTTAACAGCTGATCTTTCAGCAGAAACTCTACAGGCCAGAAGGAAGTGGCAAGATATATTTAAAGTGATGAAAGGGAAAAACCTAGAACCAAGATTACTCTACCCAGCAAGGATCTCATTCAGATTCAATGGAGAAGTCAAAAGCTTTACAGACAAGCAAAAGTTAAGAGAATTTCTCCCCACCAAACCAGCTTTACAACAAATGCTAAAGGAACTAATCTATGCAGGAAACACAAGAGAAGGAAAAGACTTGCAAAAACAAACTGAAAACAATTAAGAAAATGGTAATAGGAACATACATATCAATAATTACCTTAGATATAAATGGGCTAAATGCTCCAACCAAAAGACACAAATAATTCATAAAATTCTGCTCTACAAACTAGATATAGAGAAGGTTTGGCTACCAACTTTCAAAGATGGTTTAAAAATCCTGAAAATGGCCAGGTTATTTCTGTCTGTTAGTTAGGGGAGGAGTTTCCATTATTGACTCTTATAGACTGAGAGAGCCTTTTTCTGAGCAATCCAGAAGGACAAGAGGTGCATATTTATGGGCAAGCCTGTGGAGGATGTCTTAAAAGTGGAAAAACAAAATTTCTTCTCACATCCTTGAAACCAAAAATAAATATGCCACTAGACTGTTTGTTTTATAATTTACAAATGTAAATCTGTGCTTAGCACTAACCACTGAAATGTGCATATTCTCACCTTAATTACCTAAATATTTTAAAATAGATTGCATTTTAATAGATTAAATCTGAGTTGGTTATTAAATACAGTTAATTATGAGATTTATTCATCTGGAAAGAAATTTAATGTAAAGATTACACTCTAAGGATAGAACACTACAACTAGAGGATTTATTTTGAAAGGAAATAAAGTGAATCCATATGATTAAAATATAATTGCAAAGATAATGAAAGTGCAATTAATACCAGTCATTCATATTAGCACAAATTTAAAATGAAAAATCTGTATATATTTTAGCTTTGTTTTCAAAACACAAATATCACTTAATTCAAGCTGAAACAAATCCAGATCAAGAAATGGAAAGTACTTAAAAATATCCTGAGAGGGTCTAATGTTTTATAAATTATAAATTAATTTTATTCCTCTAGAATATTAACTATCAAATATATTATAAATAAGAAGGAAGCAACTACATTATTTACTACTAAAGCTATTAACCACAGAGCCAGTCAGCGAAACTTTATAATGTGAATTGCAACAAGGTACTCTAAATTTCTTACTCTATCTAAAGTGTTTATTGGAGAGTGATTTGTGGGGACCATCAACATGGTGGAGGAGTAAGACGTGGAGATCACCTTCCTCCCCACAAATACATCAAAAATACATCTACATGTGGAACAGCTCCTACAGAACACCTACTGAACTCTGGCAGAAGACCTCAGACTTCCCAAAAGGCAAGAAAATCCCCACATAACTGGGTAGGGCAAAAGAACCTGCACCTCTGGGAGGGAGTTATGAAGGAGGAAAAGCTTCCACACACTAGGAAACTCCTTCACTGGTGGAGATGGGGGGTGGGCAGGGGGAAGCTTTGGAGCCACAGAGGAGAGCGCAGCAACAGGGGTGCAGAGGGCAAAGTGGAGAGATTCCCACACAGAGGATCAGTGCTGACCAGCACTCACAAGCCCCATAGGCTTGTCTGCTCACCCGCCGGGGCAGGTGGAGGCCGGGAGCTGAAGCTCGGGCTTCGGAGGTCAGATCCCAGGGAGAGGACTGAGGTTGGCTGCGTGAACACAGCCTGAAGGGGGCTAGCGCACCACAGCTAACTGGGAGGAAGTCTGGGAAAAAGTCTGGACCTGCCTAAGAGACAAGAGACCATTGTTTTGGGTTGAACGAGGAGAGGGGATTCCTTCCCTGTCTGCCCACAGAAGGCAGAGCACCACCTAAACGAGCTCCAGAGACGGGCACGGGCCACGACTGTCAGCTTGGACACCAGAGAAGGGCATGAAACGCTAACACTGATGCTGCAGCCACCAAGACTCCTGTGTGCAAGCACAGGTCACTATCCAGACACCCCACCTGGAGCCAGTGCAGCCCACCCCTGCCAGGGTCCCATGATACAGGGACAACTCCCCTAGGAGAACACACGGCATGCCTCAGACTGTTGAAATGTCATGCTGGCCTCTGCTGCCACAGGCTCGCCCCGCATTCCAATTATAACTACCATACCCCTCCCTCCCCCCAGCATGAGTGAGCAAGAGGCCCCTAATAAGCCCCTGCTTCAACCCCTTCCTGTCCGGGTGGGGAACAGATGCCTGAGGACAACCTACATGCAGAGATGGAGCAAAACCAAAGCTGAAACCCAGGAGATGTATGAACAAAGAAGAGAAAGTGAACTTTCTCCGTGCAGCCTCAGGAGCGGCGGAATAAATCCCCACAACCAACTTGATGTATCCTGCATCTCTGGAATACCTGAAGAGACAACGAATCATCCCTAAATTGAGGCGGTGGATTTTGGAAGCAACTGTAGACCTGGGGTTCGCTGTCTGTGAGTGATTGGTTTCTGATTTTTATGTTTATCTTAGTATAGTTTATAACTCTTGTTATCATTGGTGGATTTGTTTATTGGTTTGGTTTCTCATTTCTTTTTTTATTAATACTTTAATTTTAATGATTTTTTGTATTCATTTCTCATTTTTTTCTTTCTTTTCTTCTCCCTTTTCTTCTGAGCCATGTGGCTGAGAGCGTCTTGGTGCTCCGGCCTATTGTCAGGCCTGAGCCTTGGAGGTGGAAGAGCCAAGTTCAGGACATTGGACCACCAGAGACCTCCCAGTCCCATATAACATCAATCGGCAAGAACTCTCCCAGATATCTCCATCTCAATGCTAAGACCCAGATCCACCCAACGGCCAGCAAGCTGCAGTGCTGTATGTCCCATGCCACACAACTAGCAAGACAGGAATACAAACCCACCCATTAGCAGAGAGGCTGCCTAAAATCATAATAAGGTCACAGACACCACAATACACACCACCGGATGTGGTCCTGCCCACCAGAAAGGCAAGATCCAGCCTCATCCACCAGAACACAGGCACCAGTCCCCTCTACCAGAAAGCCTACACAAGCCACTGAACCAAACTTACCAACTGGGAGCAGACACCAAAAACAACGGGAACTACACACCTGCAGCCTGTGAAAAGTGGACCCCAAACACAATAGGTTAAGCAAAATGAGAAGACAGAGAAACACACAGCAGATGAAGGAGCAAGGTAAAAACCCACCAGACCAAAAAATTGAAGAGGAAATAGGCAGTCTACCTGAAAAAGAATTCAGAGTAATGATAGTAAATTAGTAATGATAGTAAAACTGTAAAAAATACAAACACATGGAGGTTAACCAATACACTACTAAATAACCAACATATCATGGAAGAAATCAAAGAGGAAATAAAAAAATACCTAGAAACAAATGACAATGAAAACACAACAACCCCAAACCAATGGGATGCAGCAAAAGCAATTCTAAGAGGGAAGTTTATAGCAATACAATCCTACCTCAAGAAACAAGAAAAATCTCAAATAAACAACCTAACATTACACCTAAAGCAATTAGAGAAAGAAGAAAAGAAAAAAAAAAAAAACCCAAATTAGAAGAAGGACTGAAATCATAAAGATCAGATCAGAAGTAAATGAAAAAGAAATGAAGGAAATGATAGCAAAGATAAATAAAACTAAAAGCTGGTTCTTTGAGAAGATAAACAAAATTAATAAACCATTAGCCAGACTCATCAACAAAAAAGGGAAAAGACTCAAATCAATAGAATTAGAAATGAAAAAGGAGAAGTAACAACTGACACTGCAGAAATACAAAGAATTATGAGAGATGACTATAAGCAACTATATGCCCAAAAAATGGACAACCTGGAAGAAATTCACAAATTCTTAGAAAAACACAACCTTCCAAGACTGAACCAGGAAGAAACAGAAAACATAAACCAATCACAAGCACTGAAATTGAAACTGTGATTAAAAATCTTCCAACAAACAATGGCCCAGGACCAAATAGCTTCACAGGCGAATTCTATCAAACATTTAGAGAAGAGCTAACACCTATCCTTCTCAAACTCTTCCAAAATATAGCAGAGGGAGGAACACTCCCAAACTCATTCTACGAGGTCGCCATCACCCTGATACCAAAACCAGACAAAGATGTCACAAAAAAGAAAACTACAGGCCAATATCCCTGATGAACATTGATGCAAAAATCCTCGACAAAATACTAGCAAACCAAATCCAACAGAACATTAAAAGGATCATACACCATGATCAAGTGAGGTTTATCCCACGAATGCAAGGATTCTTCAATATACGCAAATCAATGAATGTGATACACCATATTAACAAATCGAAGGAGAAAAACCATAGGATCACCTCAATAGATGCAGAGAAAGCTTTCAACAAAATTCAACAGCCATTTATGGTAAAAACCCTCCAGAGAGTAGGCATAGAGGAAACTTACCTCAACATAATAAAGGCCATTTATGAAAAACACACAGCCAACATCGTTCTCAATGGTGAAAAACTGAGACCATTTCCACTAAGATCAGGAACAAGACAAGGTTGCCCACTGTCACCACTATTATTCAATAGGTTTGGAAGTTTTAGCCACAGCAATCAGAGAAGAAAAAGAAATAAAAGGAATCCAAAACGGAAAAGAAGAAGTAAAACTGTCACTATTTTCAGATGACATGATACTATACATAGAGAATCCTAAACATGCTACCAGAAAACTACTAGAGCTAATCAATGAATTTGGTAAAGTAGCAGGATACAAAATTAATGCACAGAAACCTCTTGCGTTGCTATACATTAATGATGAAAAATCTGAAAGAGAAATTAAGGAAACACTCCCATTTACCATTGCAACAAAAAGAATAAAATACCTAAGAATAAACCTATCTAAGGGAAAAAGACCTGTATGCAGAATACTATAAGACACTGATGACAGAAATTAAAGATGATACAACCAGATGGAGAGATATACCATGTTCCTGGATTGGAAGAGTCAACATTGTGAAAATGACAGTACTACCCAAAGCAATCTACAGATTCAATGCAAACTACCAATGGCATTTTTCATAGAACTAGAACAAAAAATTTCACAATTTGTATGGAAACACAAAAGACCCCGAATAGCCAAAGCAATCTTGAGAAAGAAAAACGGAGCTGGAGGAATCATGATCCCTGACTTCAGACTATACTACAAAGCTGCAGTAATCAAGACAGTATGGTACTGGCACAAAAACAGAAATATAGATCAATGGAACAGGATAGAAAGCCCAGAGATAATCCCACACATATATGGTCACCTTATCTTTTGATAAACAAGGCAAGAATATACAAGGGAGAAAAGACAGCATCTTCAATAAATGCTGCTGGGAAAACTGGACAGCTTCATGTAAAAGAATGAAATTAGAACACGCCCTAATATCATACACAAAAATAAACTCAAAATGGATTAAAGACCTAAATGTAAGGCCAGATACTATAAAACTCTTAGAGGAAAACATAGGCAGCACACTCTACGACATAAATCTCAGCAAGATCCTTTTGACCCACCTCCTCGATAAATGGAAATAAAAACAAAAATAAACAAATGGGACCTAATGAAACTTAAAAGCTTTTGCACAGCAAAGTAAACCATAAACAAGATGAAAAGACAACCCTCAGAATGGGAGAAAATATTTGCAAATGAAGCAACTGACAAAGGCTTAATCTCCAAAATTTACAAGCAGCTCATGCATCTCAATATCAAAACAACAAACAACACAATCCAAACATGGGCAAAAGACCTAAATAGACATTTCTCCAAAGAAGATATACAGATTGCCTGCAAACACATGAAAGGTTGCTGAACATCACTAATCATTAGAGAAATGCAAATCAAAACTACAATGAGATATCACCTCACACCAGTCAGAATGGCCATCATCAAAAAATCTACAAACAATAAATGCTGGAGAGGGTGTAGAGAAAAAGGAACCCTCTAGCACTGTTGGAGGGAATGTAAATTGATACAGCCACTATGGAGAACAGTATGGAAGTTCCTTAAAAAACTAAAAATAGAACTACCATATGACCCAGCAATCCCACTACTGGGCATATACCCTGAGAAAACCATAATTCAAAAAGAGTCATGTACCACAATGTTCATTGCAGCGTTATTTACAGTAGCCAGGACATGGAAGCAACCTAAGTGTCCATCGACAGATGAATGGGTAAAGAAGACGTGGCACATATATACAGTGGGATATTACTCAGCCATAAAAAGAAACGAAATTGAGTTAATTGTAGTGAGGTGGATTGACCTAGAGCCTGTCATACAGAGTGAAGTAAGTCAGAAAGAGAAAAACAAATTCCGTATGCTAACACATATATATGGAATCATAAAAAAAAAAAATGGTACTGAAGAACCTAGGGGCAGGACAGGAATAAGGACATAGATGTAGAGAATGAACTTGAGGACACAGGGAGGGGGAAGGGTAAGCTGGGACGAAGTGAGAGAGTAGCAGTGCCACATACACACTACCAAATGTAGAATAGATAGCTAGTGGGAAACAGCCACATAGCACAGGGTGATCAGCTCAGTGCTTTGTGACCACCTAGAGGAGTGGGATAAGGAGGGTGGGAGGGAGGAGCAAGAGGGAGCGGATATGGGGATATATGTATACGTATAGCTGATTCACTTTTTTATACAGCAGAAACTAACGCAACATTGTAAAGCAATTATACTCCAATAAAGATGTTAAAAAATAAATAAATAAATAGTGTTTATTGGTATGTCAGAAACTCTTGTTATGGAGAAATTGTTAAAAATTTGTGTTAACAGACTTAGAGAACGATCTTATCTTACCAGGGGGTTGGGTGAGGGGGGGCGCAGATAGACTGGAAGTTTGGGATTGATGTGTACACACTGCTCTATTTAAAATAGGTAACCAACAAGGACCTACTGTATAGCACAGGGAGCTCTTCTTAATACTCTGTGAGAACTTAAATGGTAAAAGAATTTGAAAAAAAATAGATACATGTATATGTATAACTAAATCACTTTGCTGTACATCTGAAACTAACACAACAGTGTTAATCAACTATGCTCCAATACAAAATAAAAATTTTCTTTTTATTAAAAAACAATTTGCGTTAAATATCCATGATAATTTAATTGGACAAATTGTGGCTAATGCTTATAGCTAGACATTTTTTAATTTATTTAAATTGTTTCTGTGTACGTTTCATAAACAAAATTTTCTCAAGACCTATAAAGTTTACTAAATGAATATATGTGATTAACCAAAAATTCAAATGTGAAATAAAATATTTGGTGAATTAAATATACACAGTAATTATGCCCAAAAAAGTCCATTGACTCAGCCAATAGTCAAGGTAGAATCTCTCTGAAATATAAATATTAGCAAGAAGTCAAGAAAACAAAATTAATGAATTAGCTAACTGTTCTTTCTGCTATGCATATCAGCTGTGAATTATATAGGTACATTGCAAGGAAATTTTAAAAAAATACATTTTAAGGAATATTTTATTATGTTGCTGCCATTCCAGCCACCTTTACGGGAAAATTTTTAAAAATAAAATAGGCTAACCTTCCTTTT
The DNA here is from genome assembly GCF_028021215.1 of Eschrichtius robustus. Lineage (NCBI taxonomy): Eukaryota > Metazoa > Chordata > Mammalia > Artiodactyla > Eschrichtiidae > Eschrichtius > Eschrichtius robustus. The sequence continues at coordinate 98,371,251 of NC_090831.1, read as the reverse complement.
ATTGTTGTAAAATTCAGGAAAAAGAGTTTGGTCATATTAACTTGAAATTTTAAAAAAAGAATCATAAAACTGAAGAGGACAATGATGTATATATGTATATATATTTTTTAAACAGTGATAATCAACTATTTATTTTTAAACTATTTCTGTTTTTTATGAATATGCAAATCTCATTTCTAAGCCGAATTTTGAATACATTTCCCTCAGTGGTTTCCGCAATATTCCCTCCACGCCAAGAATCTCTTAGAAATAAGAGGTAGTCTACCTTTAATATCTTCTACCATATAAGAAAATATCTTTGAGTTTTACTTCCTGTTATTTGCATTTATATATTCAAAAAATTGTTATGATAAATGTTAATTATTTTTTCATTTCCCAAGTATATGCCTAAATGCTGGTGAGGAAGAATTGGGGAAGGATGCCCTGTTGAGTCTCTGAGAAGCACCCCCTGAAAACCGTGTTTATGATCAATTCCCAATACTAACATTGCACTTTCCCTGGGTACTAAAGTCATACAGGGCATAATCTTCCATACCCTGATTTAAATCTCTTTTTGTTACTTAATAAACTTGTTACAAGTTACGATAAATGATAATTCTGGTTTGTGACAGATGGTCCATCTCTAAGAACCTACAACAGTGATTTCAATGTTTTTAAAAACGTGCAAAAATAGATACCACAAGAAATTCATCCAGACCTATATTTCATAAAGTCTTTTCCTAAATTGTTGCATAAGTATGTATTCATATTTGAATGAAGCAAAAATAACTTTGATCTTATAAATAAGACTCACTACAGGCTTCTCTGCCAGAGAATATGTCTCTCTCTACATGCAATTGGAATTGCTGAATCTAAGTCAGGACCAGTTTGTGATATTTTATTAAATAGTTAGACATGTTATACCTGCTAAAATCAGCACATTCCTTTCAGATTACTCTTTTAAGTTGTTTTTAAATAAAAAAATGATCTTTAAGGTGTTAATGTTAATCATTTTTCAAAAGAAGGCCTAATGTTTGCTACAGTGTGAATATTACTGGTTGTCTCTGATTACTGTTGTAGTTCGCCAGCATCTCATTTGGTTTTCATCAGCTCCAACTCTAATATGGGTCATATGGGGAAATATTGAATAAAGAGGCAGTACCCTACAGTAAATACCTCGAGATGCGGATTGGTTCTGTTCACTCAACCTGTTCCTCATTAGAAGGAGATTAGGGATAGAGGATGACAGAGAAGGTGAAGAATTGGTCAAGGAAGAGCAAAAGCTAATGTTTTAAACCTAAACAATAAGTTCTCAACCAGAAATTAACGTTACATTGCATAAAATATGGTTTTGTTTTGTGTAGGATTTAATGTGTTTATTTTCTCTTGACAGAGTCACCTCAAATGTCTCAGCACTTCTCTGGCACACTGAGGAATCCGCATCCAATGCATGAGCTAGCTCACTGTGAGAGGGGGAAAGAGCAGTGTCCTCAGCATGAAAATCAGGAGGAAAGTGAGTTAGGAGTCTAACTATCTCATCATCTTTTACTTGTGCTGTGCCCTTGGAATAAAGACGTAGGAGCAAGTAACTTGATGTTTTAAATTTGCCACTTAATTTCATTAAAGTTTCTCTTGCTCAACAAATATAGGTCTGGAATGCAGTGTGGCAAAGACAGTTGGTAATTGGTAAAGTCAGTTTACCAATTATTTCATGTACCCCCTTATACTTCCCAGTCCTTTTGCAGTTAGGTGGGGCCATGCGACTCGTTCTGGCCAACAGAATTACACAGGTCTTTTCCACAGGTCTTTTCACTTAATCACCAGTGAAAGGCCTTCTAAAACCTGCTTTGCCTATCGCATGGATTCAGATACAAGGTAGCAGGGCCTCTGCCAGCCAGAATCCCTGAGTGACTGTGAATCCAAAGCCTTACCAGCCCCAGTTACTAATTTGCATTGGATATATTTCATGAGCAAGGGAAAAATATTATTGGGTTAAGCCATTGAGATTTTAGGGTTAATCCATCACTTCAGCATATTATAGCAAAACTGCAAGAATAATGGAAGAAATGAAAGAACTTCTTGGTCTACCTATACCATCATTTGACAAATGTGATTAATTAAGAGGTGTCTAGAACTGTTATTAAACTCAAAATACACAGGTAAACATTCAGAGAAGACTTTCCAGATGGTCTTTGGGGAGTGTAACATAAATTCTTCATGAAAAAAAAATTTTCTCTACCATCAGTCATCTATTCCTGACTATAACAAGTGCATCCTTCCCCTGGTCTCAATTGTTCTATTAATAATTTGCTGCCATATGCCTAAATTCTCTTGGTAGATGTTATTTTTCAATATTGACATGATTTATGATTGGAAAAGGCAGTTTATAATATTCTGTAACCCGTGGATTAAAACACCTGTTACGTTTTGGGGACTACAAAGCTCCTAATTCATATATCAGAAGAATAAATGGATGACTATGGGAATACAGATATATCCCAAAATGCTGGTGCTCTAAAACAAAATCCTTGTGCTGGTATACAATGTAAATTATACAATACCACAGTTGGCCGGTGCAGAGGATATGATCTGAAATGATCTGAGTCAAGAAGAATCATACCTTTCCCCAGGATTTAGAGATTTGGGACCCAGAAAGTTTAATCATTTCCCTCCAGGTAGCTGTTGGAAGTCAGGTTTTCTACCACGTGGAGAAAGAAAGTCTTCAGTAAGATGAATAAAAACAAATGCAACAGATATAAATTTTTAGTTGTGCAAGATAAGTACGTTCTAGAGAGCTGCTGTACAATATTGTGCCTATTGGATATTGAAAACTTGCTTTCCCACAGAGGACTTTAATAAACAGATTAAATGTTCATCTGTGAAAATAGTTCTGACTTTTGCAAATAGGTTAACAATCTGTGTTGTACATTTAAAATCTGTTAAGAGGGCAGATCTCATGTTAAGTGGTCTTATCACAATAAAAATTAAAATTAAAAAAAGCTAATGCATCCAAAGAAACTGAGATGAGTCACTGAAGAAACTTTGAGTTCTTGGTTCCATTATTACTGAGGCCCCCTTCTTGGATTCTAGTATCTCTATGCAACTCATATTTTAACTGGATCACCTGCCCCTTAAGACTTAGTTAATGGACTTGAAACATAATTGCACTATTTGTGGACAATTCAAAAAACTTCCCAAGATTTCTGTTAATCACTAGGGATTGGAGAGTGGGCGTGGAATGTGGAAGAGGCTTAGATTTTCATGGTCATCTCTGGCTTCTGCTGAGTTAATTCTGTTAATTTTTTCAGCCTCAAGCATGGCATATGTGTGCATGACAGATTCTACTGAAGATTTGAAAAAGCCAGGATAGGATTTACAATTTAAAAATGGAAACAAGTTTTTAGTATTAAACTTCTGATCACCCCATTCCAGGATTTTTTTCCACTGGCCCTGTTATCCCACTTAGAATTCCCACTTCTCCCCAGCACTGATTCCTTTCTTCCTCTATCCCATCTCCCCCTTCTCAACTTCTCCTTTCCAGGAGAGTTCAAATAAACATCTGAACACCGCTTTGAAATTCAAACCAAAGCCCAGATTTGCATATTCAAATCTACTTATGGACTCAATAGAAAAACATTAATTTACAGTGCCCACCTTCCTTAGGCAGAAGTCGTTGTAGACAGCAATTTTCCCCTTCACTCTTATTATAAATTAGCCTTTCTGTTTGTGCTAGGTCAACTTTAAGAGTCCCAAATGCACAATGCACTGGTAAAGACCAATGCAAATTAAATACCTTATTTATACAACATTTAAGTGAAACTATTTACTTTCAATACATTTTGTTCCCCTAAAAGGGATTAGTAAAATGACTATTTTATACAATACTTTTGTTAAATATCTTTACCTTCAAATATAGGGCACTTAAAACCAGGTTAATACATGGTTGGCAACCAAAGGTCTTTGGGGACATGCTTTAATTAATGAGTATAATAAATGTTGAAGTAGATAGAAGTGACATAATTGTGTGCTCCTAGAAAGCTTTAAGAGTTTTTTTGCAATATTATTCACTAACTGCTCATTTAGTGGATAAGTATTTTTTCATAGAGAGTAAAAAAAGTAAAACTTAGTCTTAAATTATCATATTACCTGAACTATAGTGGTAGAGACAAGAAAACATATATCTTAAGTGTCTAATCATTAGTGTTTCTCCATGTGGACTTCCTCAAACAAGTAATATATTTCTAATTTGAATATTTCCAAAATCACTCTTGTATTTTTTAAAAATACTCAGGTTGCCTAATTAATATCTCCCATGTAAGATGTCTTAGCAGGATTCAATCCTTTTCACTGAAATCGAGAATTAAATATATGAAAAGGCAAAGAGCAGGTTAGAGCACATACTTGAAATCCATAAGATAATGACTTAATCAGTACAAATGAGTGTATTTCCCCTTGAGGCCCTTTCTCTTGCAGTGCAACACTGCCAGGTACCTGGCAGGTGTGTATACCTTTTCCTCAGAGAGATGAAGAACATCTCCAGCAAGGGCAACCTTAGAAACTTCCAATTCCTGGGTTTATTGTTATAATCAGAAACAGATTTAAAAAATCAAAATAAAGAAGCAGATATTTAATGAGAGCTCTGGCAGACATGAGGACGTGGCCTGCCGATCGTTCTCCAAGAGAGACTCACTGCTCAGCTGTGAGGAGTGTGGTTAGCTGATAACCTCCAGCTCTTAGCGCCTTCAAGGTTTGCCAAGCTTTTAGTCCAAGTTTTTATGCTGACTCCCAGTCAAAGGCTGATTAAAGCTAAGTAAAGTTCTACTCCCAATTAGCTTTCCTCTAACATAAATCTTTGCTCCAGAGCTCGCTACCAGGCTCGCAGAGACATTCTGAGTTTTGCCTGGTAAACCGATTGCCTCTTCCTTACTCCCTTTTTCTTTCATAGGTATTACTCTGCAGTAAAACTTTTGTCTCAGCATCCCGATTTCCAGATAACTCAAGGAGCACAGTTGGTACCAGGAGTGGTCTGAGAAGGCAGGCGGTAAGATGGGGTATGTGGACTGTCACTCACTCCTCAGCTGGCAATGCAGATCCCACCTGAGTGGCAAGCGGAGCACCAACAGCCTCTGGAACAAGGGAGTATTCCAATCATTAAAACGTACACCTGTGGCTCCCTGGGAGCCTGTCTGCTGGAGGGCTGTGCTGTGAATAGTGTGAAGATTCAGGCATTTGAACAGTACAAGGGTGTTAATAAATATAAAAATAATGAAATTAAATAATTTTTACTAAGTTCATTGCTGCCTTAAAGGTGGATAATGAAAAGCTTAAAGAAATTAACAAATAATTGAAAGTTAAGTGTGAGAGCAAGAGAGCCTCTTAGGTAGCTAAGAAGCAGCCCTTTTATCATGCAGTGGGCAAGCAGAAAAAGATGACGATCAAGCCCAGTATTCAATAGCTTAGAGTTGCTAAGCTTCAAAGATGGATGAATGTTGAATCGAGGCGTGGTTCTCATGCTGAAGTCAGAGTCCTAGATGGGTAATGCTTGGATGCTGTCACATGGTATAGAGACATCTAGGTGGGTACCCCTGAAGAGTCTGACTCCCCACCATTTTCTGAATGTACAGAATAGTCCCACTCCTCCCCATTAAGAACTAGCACTCTTCCACATGGAGAGATAATATAGAGGTTTCCCCCACACAAAGCAACAAATTCCCTCTCAGGAGCTTCCCTGACTTCTCCTCCTGGCCAACAGACCTACAATAAATGTTGACTTAACGATGCATCCAGGGAAGTGTTGGCTCTAATGAGGGATAAAATAGACTATATACCAAAAGAGCTATGAGAGGTAGCAAGGAGGGGACAGAGGAGAACTTACAGAACTGGATTCAGCAGGTACCCAGGTAAAGGGGCTTGACCATAAGACTGGATAAGGGAGAGTTTATTGACTTGGAGATAGGATTTAACTTTTTTTTGAAAAGCCAGGAAATAGTGCAAATTTGCTGCTAGGATTTCTAGCAGAATCCAGGGAAAAGTCACCCAGGGTGAGTGATATTGAAATACCTGAATTGCTGTGGCAGATGGTAGAGGAAGGGAATAAAAGGCTCAGGGATTTGGGTCTGCTGGAAGTTATGTTATGTGAGGCCACAAGACCCAAAAGAGGATTATGTTTCTTGAGAAGGCCTAGAAAACACACTATTTACCAAGACCATAATAAATGTGCTGGTGTGAGCATCATTAGCATCATAAAGGGTTCAGTGATAGCTCTTTTCTGTAGGCCAGGGCTGATGGTAGACACTATCACAGAAACTAGCTTGCTGATAGCAAAGGGGCCAGCAGGTCCCTGATGCAATAAAAGTCAGGTGGTGTGACTTAACTGCCAGAAGTCAGGGCGTTATAATTATTTTAATGAGCTACAAAATCAGAGTGCCTGCCAGGAGTGCCTGACCAGTAGAGAATTATGGAGAAGGTTAATAGAACATGGCATATCCCAAGGGGCAAAATACGTTGGCAGTCATCAGGGTAGTGCTGAATATATACAATAAAAAATGAGGAAGAGACAGAACATAGAACAGTGGTTACCAGAGGCTGGGGAGTAGGGGGAGAGGAATGGGGAGTTATTATTTAATGGGTACCGAGTCTCAGTCTGGGATGATGAAAAAGTTTTGGAAATGGGTATGGTGTTGGATGCACAGCAATGTGATTATACTTAATGCCAATAAACTGTACACTTAAAATGTTTAAACTAGTAAATTTTGTTATGTATATTTTACCACTCACCGTAAAAACTGTGAGACAAAAAAAAGGTGGGCAAGAATGGATGAGCAAAAGGCTGAGAGTATTGCCCCAATAAAATGTCATGACTGCTTGCCCAGCTTAGTCAGGTTCAGACTAGAATCTATTGATTGAAGAGGTGACCAAAACCCTCAGGGGAACTGCATCATCTCTGCAACATGATGACAAGTATACAGTGGAATGATCCCCTCGCTCTCCCCACACAGACTTGTGGCCATTTACTCAAGCTATTATATACCAGGGAAAGAGGGATACCCAGGTGTCTGAGGACACAAGAGTTCAAGATATCATTGATACCAGAAGACATGAAGTGTCTTCTTGACCTCCATGTTAGAATGGGAGCAAATGGGAGCAAGGAGATGGAGTCCTGACCAAAGTCTGGCTTACAGTATATTAACCAAATCCACACACTTACCCAGTGGTAATACCCCTAGTTCCCAAATGGATTAACATTCTTGGCAGTTAAAGAAAAAAACCAGCACTGGTTATTTCTTCTGTGGAACAGAGGAGGTAGAGTTCCTCTCACAGTTGGGGGCAAGTTTGGTCCTTTCAGGTCTTACTTTTAAGATTTGTTATGTAGAACCAAGCTGTGGTCAGTCTAGGCTAATTATTCCCTGCTACTGAGGCAAGAACATTCTGTGTCTATACCCAATTCCCAGTGAATCATGAGGTTTTCTATGTGGGCTAATGGAAATAGGTACTCTTCCCAAACCCATATGAGCACCAGGCAATGTTACTCCTACTGTTTCAGGATGCCTCTTTCCCTAGCCTTATGTAGTTCTTTCATACACATGTGCTGCTCTCTACTCAGCTGAATATTGGTGGGAGACTACTGAAGATCTCTGGAATTCTTTGCTCAGCTTTCTCTTCTCTGGTACAATGTCCTGCAAACAAGGATCACTGTCCTTTGTTGTAAACTATCGTATTATGCGTGTGCGTGTGTACATATACACATTTACATCTATCAGCCTGATTTTATATTTCGTTTGTTTGTTATTTCAGGTGGTAAACAAATCCAGTCCTATTACTCCATCTTGGTCAGTGGTAGATGTCTTCTCACACTTACATACCTTATAAGTACCAGTTTCTAATTAAATGGTAGTTATAGATTTTCTGTAATCTTTTTGTTAAAGTAACTCTCCAAAGATTACCTCCTGTTAACATTGTCAACTCTGCTTTACTTTTTTCTTTAAAGTGGAAAGTGAAAAAATTAAATTTCACCAAGCATAAAGAGATATTTTCACTACTCCTTGTATTGACTGCCCTCTTTACATACTATCTGTATTTTGGGGTTTTACTGCCCAAAGCACATGGTGCCTTAGGACAAGTTGCTTATGGAATTATTTGCAGTGGATCTATCTTATTCAAAAGAGAGGAAATGCATTTCCCCAAATGAATGTTTATAAATATGTTCTCTAAGCCAGGTCAGTAATAATTCCAAAGTTTTGGCTCAGTGTGTAAATCAAATATGAAAATCCATGAGAACTTCTGAGACCTTTTGCTTTAGGCCTTAATTCAAGCTTTTCAATAAAGCTGGATTTAACCAACTACCACTCACATTTAATTCAATTAAACAAGTATATATTGAGGCTCCATTATGTGCAAAGTCCCACTGTGCCATGAGGAGGAGTGGGCAGAGCCTGTACTTAAAGTGCTGATATCAGTTCTGTACAGTAATTTAAGCAACTTCTGTACAAATCAACATGGTAAATGCCACAAACGGTGTTTTCAGTAAACTCTCATCGAGGATCAAATTAGCGCTCATGAAGAAATGTAAAATTTGAAATGTGCCTTGCAGAGTTTCAACTAGAAATAACAGGACAAAGCTGTCAAAAGAGTGAGACCAAAATCAGCAAATACACAAATGTCAGAATGTATTGGATGAATTCAGAGGAAAATGGATGCAGTTAATTCAGCTTGGGTAGGGTATAGCTCACATGCATGAGAGTACACTGGGAAAATAGGATCTGGATCCTTTTTGTTGAAGGCCTTTGTTGCCAAGCAGAGAATTTTCTGCCTAACGACAATAAAGAGCTTCTAAAATTTTTTGAACTTGAGAATAACTTTGTCAGCAAAATAAATAATACATGATGTTGAGCATAAAATAATGATTTAGAGAACTTGGTCATTAGAAGAATATATGAGACATCAGAAAACAGAAAAATTAGGACAAAGCAGAGATGTTTTACATAACATGATGCTTTTAAAAGGTAAATAAAATTCTCAGGTAGAAGAAACAGCATCAGCCTAGGAAGGAGATGTGAAGAAAGAGTAAAAGTGGAAGCCGGTCTCTAAAAAAGCTCCTAGTTACAGAAAGTATAGAAGAATTTTTAGAAAACAAAATGTCTAACAAATTTGAAATATGCTAAATTTCAGAAACAAATTAAAACAATTAATGCCATTTTCACTTTGAAAATTATCAAATATCAAAAAATGATAGGACTCCAAATTTTAAAGGATGTCCTTCTGCAATACATACCATAAAGCTTAAATTATTTAAATCCACTGTCCCTTCAAGGACTCTGTCAACTGAAAAAAAAATGCACAACTTAAAAGTTGAGAATTATGTTCATTCAGCAAATATACTGAGGACTTAAGCCCAGGAGACAGCCTCTGGGTTAATTCTGAAGGACTACTGTTCCGAAGAGGTAAGGGAGGAGCCAGAATATATACAATTTTGAATTGATTCAAGATTTGTAGTGTCCTATTTGTAGGATCCCCATGAGCATATCTACAATTTAAATTGCAATAGCAGGAAATATATTTTGGAAAAGGTATTTTAATTCATTGGCAGGCTATTAACTGTTGAAAATGTGGACTAATTAGTTTTTCTATGTCGCAGATAGACTGTTTTAAAAAGCAGAATTTGCCGATAGACTTCTTGCTAACTTTTTAGTTTGTACCAGAAAAAGTTCATGAAGTCAAATTACTTTTGCTGGAATAACTGACTATTGAGATACCTACTATCTAGAACACCACAAAAATTAAAGTGTTATTAAAGTTTAATACAAACATTTTGTAGATAAAATATGCCATAACAAGCCAACCAGTTCTTGAATCTATCTTGGTAGTTCGTATTTCTGAACCCGTATGTTAAATATTTAGAATGATGTTATGTTATTTAAGGAAAAAATCAGTTAATGTTTATAGTTAATTTACTATTAGAAGCATCATTCTGATTTGTATTTCACACCTAATACTTTCACACTAGCAAAAACAAATAAACATAAAATTATATATATAATAAGAGTATGGGAATTTTAAAACATTGCTCCCTAATTGTAGATCTAAAACTAGAAGGGTTTTTAAGGCAGTATTTTAGTTCAGGCCAGGAAACATCAAGTGACTGTGTCAAAGCCACAAAGCTAGAGTGTACACAGGAGGATTCAGGGTTGTTTTTTTTTTTTATCCTAGTACAGTGCTATTTCCACAACATCATGATACCTCCCTGAATTAAGAAGGAACTTAATTTTAGCCTCTTTCATTAAACCAGACATTTTACATTTTTTGGATAGAAATTCAAAAAATTAGATCTAGAAAGAGAGGTGATAATGTTAATCACTTGTTACTGTTTATTACTCATTATAATTTCTTGTATTGTAAAAACACATACCTGCTCTTAAAAGACGTATGTCATGATACATTATACATACTTTTAAAGATACCACATGGAAACGTATTCAGCAGAAACTAAAGATAATTGACTATATTTACTAACAGGTAGTATATATCATCAACATTAATAAAGCTCAGAGGAGATATTCTCTAATACTGCATTATCTATCATGCCAGCTAATGCTAATAGTAATTAAGCAACAGAGAAAAAGGCTGGGCTAAACACCTAAATTACAGATGCTATTTACCAACATATTTGGTTCTATTAGAAGATCTGAAAACAAATTTAAATGATCATCTAGAAAACAGTGAAAGGGATGTAAAGGGGTTTTTTTTTTGGACAATAAAGTTATTGTCCTAGTTGGTGTACAATGAATATACCTCATTTTTGTACCTCTAATATGGTATAACTTACTGTCAAAAACAACCCTAATGTAATTTTTGAATGTCAAGATTCTATCTCTTATTTATAAATTCATAAAAATATCACTATTTTGGAAACATGTTTAATCCAATGGGTTTTGAATTATCCCAAATACTTATTCTTCCTTCTTACCAAAGAGCCATATAATCCAATGAAGAGAAGGAGAGACCAAGTCCTAGGTCCTTACCTAGACCCCTATGGGAGAAATATTCTTTTGCCTGAATTAACAATTCTTAGACATTGGTGACTTCAAGTAATTCTTCCTCTTGTATAGCTGTTTGACGGTAGAGATATTCCTCTTCTAATGCAGATATAAAAAGATAAAAAGCCACTGTAGACCTCCAGGGCATCCCAACTTTAGTATACACGTGTATCACATGCATCTTGTTAAAAAAGCAGATTCTGACTCAGTAGGTCTGAGGCGAGGCTGTGATTCTGCCTTTCTAATGAGCTCCCAGGTGATGGTGATGCTGCTGCTCATAGGCCACACTTTGAGGGGCAAGAAGGAAACCACTTTTCCTTCCCTCTTTTCATTAGCCCTTGAAATGTATTTCTGACATTATTCAGTTAGGAATCAGAATGCATTACCATTATACCATATTTCAGGTTAACATCAGTTAAATCGTCTCTGCTTGACTGCCTTGTAATTTAATCAACATTTATAGCCTTAATTCTTCGAGAATGTAAATTCTAAAATCAAAACAACTGATTGGGACTTCCCTGGTGGCGCAGTGGTTGAAGGTCCGCCTGCCAATGCAGTAGGACACCGGTTCAATCCCTGGTCCAGGAGGATCCCACATGCTGCGGAGCAGCTAGGCCCGTGTGCCACAACTACTGAGCCTGACTTTCTTTCCCTGATCTGGTCAATCTTGTGAAGGAAGTAGATAGATTGAGGCTGTTTTCACAGGTAGTTAGACAAAAGTATGTTAGTAAAAAAAACTATGACTCAGTAAAGGATTTGAGGGGTCATTAAAAGGGCCAAAATATTTCCCTTAAATAGGATGAAAGTCGAATTGATTAAATTTTCTCTTTCTTTCCCCCTTTGACTTAGCTGAGTCTGGCAGCCTGATTGCATGATATTCAAATTTCTGAGGCAATGTACTCACAGTCTTCCTTTATTGAGCTTGTCTCAATAAGATGTCTTCATTTTTTCCTTTAAGTTTCAGTGTGAAAAAGATTTCATCAAGTTACCGGTATGGTAATTTGTCTCTATAATTTAATATCTACCAATTTACATTTAAATTATCTAACAAATCATTTGCTTTATAATATAGAATCTATAAAACAGTACTAAGTGGTAGTATAAAATTGGTGGTAATGCAAAACTAGAATTGACTATATGAAGTATTACTAGTCTATAACAGATAATGAGTAGCTACATTGATAAAAATTCTAGACTTGCTAACAGTTTGCATGTATGACTAATTTAGGAAACATATAGTTGAAGCAATTGCCTATATTTCAATATTCCTATGAATATTCCTATGAAAGTCAATGAAAAATTCAACAAAATTCAACAATATTCATATGAAAGTCAATGAAAAATTACTCATTAGGATTTGTTCCAAAGTGCCTGCTTTATTACACTATGGTTTGAGGAGAATGTTTTCAAAACAAGTTGTCAATCATGATATAAATTCAACTTCATTTCAAAAGAGTTATCTTCAAATGATCATAAACATGGAGAGACTAATTGAGTAAATCAAAAATCTGCAGCTGAAATTTGTATGACTGAGAATCTTACCATGAGTTATACCTACTGACATGGTGGAATTGTTAGATATTATTTAATTCATATAAAAAGCGAAGGTAGATCCACTACCAAGTAAGCTACACATACACAGTGATAATAATTGTCTTTATGAGATGAACTCAGTATTGGTTTTCGGCTAGATACTGTGTTCCACAGGCCATTTACTCTCTCAGTAATCTCAGGTGCTCAATAAATACTGGTTAACTAGAATTTTCAGTGAAGTTGCACACCACATACAGTTGTTCTAAGACACCCTCACTCTTGACTAATGCCACTGATGAACATCAGGACCATGTACTACACAAGTTGGGGTTTTTACAGTGTGAGTCCATAGAAACATTCCCCACTCCTTGACTCAAGTTAACTAGAAGAATATCCAACTTCAAACTCATGAGCCCCAAGTCTTAACCAATAAACCAGATTAACTTTACTAAAGCAATCAAATCAATTAAATTACTAACAAATCTGTTATAAGAAAATAATTACCTTAATTGTTTAATACTCTCAACTTCAAATGCTTTCACATCTCTTCTTTCATATACACAGGATTTTACAGCACAAAAAGACACTCTGGTCTAATCATACTTTCCTATACAAACATCAACACCTATCCTTCCTCCACTCACCTTCCTGTCTCCAGTCATGAATGAACAAAATCAATTAGTATTAATCGAGGACCTACTCTGTGTTTGGCTCTGTTAGGTACTGAGAACTCAGTAGAAAGTCATGATCCCTACCGTCTTGGCATTTACATCATAGCTCCCAAAGCAGACAATAATTAAGTAATTAGTTATTTACATCACAATTGTTATTACTACTCTAAAAGACTAGTGTTGCAATGAGACTGGATAACAGAGGCATTTGATCTATTCGAGGAACCATGGAAGACGATCTTTGGGAATTCCTGGTAATTGATGTTTAAGCTGATGTCTAATGAATGAAGAGTTGGCAAGGCAGAGGGTGGAAATGGAAGAGGGCTGTGCAGGGAGCACTCCAAGCTGAGAATGAGACAACTTCCTACAGCTCCCAGGACCAAAGAGCATTTCAAAACAGGTAAGAGAACATGTAAGTAAAATGAAGTTTTAACCAACTTAAGATATATCAAAGTTATGGCTGAAGGAACTGGAATAATAGTTAAAATTTTATTTTCATAATGAAACAATTGTTTGTCAAAAGTTCTTTCTCCTTGTCATTAATGCTTATGCATTCATGAATACAAATCTGTCTTTGTAAACTATATGTAATTAAGCTTTGTACTCTGTCTGGTAGCTGTTATTCACATACAACTTGCACAGATTTCAATGAAGTCCTTTTTTATAGTAATCTGTCATTGTTAACTTAATTTCTAATGAAAATGATGTATACAGGAAGAATAAGGATAATCAGAAATCATTATTTTCATTTTTTCAAAGTTTGAAAAGAAACTCTTTTAATAGGTGTAAGAATAACACAGTTATTACAAATTCTGAAAATTTAATGTCCTTTGAGGTCTGTTTTACACCAATGAAAAGAAGACCCTTAGGGAATTTCTAAAACATAGGATTATGAAAACTTTGAAATTAGAAAATATTTTAAGTAAAAAAGATTTTAAATACAGATAAATTATAAGATTTAACAACTAATTTTTATAGAATGTTCTGAATTTCATTTGTGTGGCATATCAAACTAAATTGAACAAACAAAAACTAAACTTATTTACAGTCAGTTGTCTCCAGATAACTATGTATCATAGAAATGTGATTGAGAGTATCACAAATTTTATGATACTCACCATATTTATTCTTCTTTCATACTCATCTGTACTTATGCTTATTACCCTCATATATAAATCACTTTTAAAATTTCTATACAATGTTAAACTAAGTTTTTACAAAGTATAAAATTTATTGAACTAGATATTTTGTTTACATAGCTCAAAAAACCTAGTTTGATTTTTTTTAATTTAAATATATCTTCAAGAGTTTCAAAATCCCATAACTTCACTAATTAACACGGGATAAACAAATCCCACCTATATGTTCTTAGGTATTATTCAGTGACTCTTGACAAACATGCAGTGCTAAAGTTGCGGGTGTCTGATAATCTTGCTCTCAAGATTGTTTCATAGAATCTAATATTAACACTAGTCTCAGGAGACATGAGGTGCTTAGTATATGATGACCAGGCTTGTACTCTCAAATCTCAAGTTTGCTCATAAGGTGTGCTTAGGGGAGTTCCCTGATGGCATACTGTTTAGGATTCCAGGCTTTCACTGCCGTGGCCCGGATTCAATCCCTGGTCAGGGAAATGAGATTCCGCAAGACGCGTGGTGTGGCCAAAAAAAAAAAAAAAAAAAAGGTCTGCTTAAATAGGTACACAAAGAAATATCATATGTAAAAAGAAAGTTATAAATAAGATGAGTGTGTGACCTGGTTTGCTCAGGATTTTCCCAGGTTATACCAGTTATCCCAAGAAATATAATTAATAGCACACTTGTACTCTCAAAGGTGTCTGGTTTGTTTGGATGGTAAATCATATGATCACCCAAATTATGAGCTGGGACATAGGAAAAATTATGTAACTAGGTGACATGCCAACCACATCCAGCCTTAAAAAAGCTAAAAGGAAGGAAGCCCAAAGATCTGATCCTCCAACACGATATATACCTTAATGAAACTGGCCGTATCTATAATCACATTAAATTTAAATTTAAACACCCCAGTGAAAAGGCAGAGACTGCCATATTAGACAAAAAACAAGACCCAACTATATGTTGCTTATAAAGAACCCAATTTAAATATAAAGGTAAAAGGGGCTAAAAGTAAAAGGGTGAGAAAAGACATAGTAAGCTAACAATTTTTAAAATCTGGAGTGGCTATACTAATATTAGACAAAGTTGATTTTATAACAAAAATATTAAGAAGCTCATTTCATAATGACAAGCAAGTAATTCAAATGACATAATAATCCCCCAAATTTAGGCACCTAATAGCAGAGCTCAAAATACATGAAACAAAAACTGACAGAACTACAAGGAGAAACAGACAAATCCACCACTAAATCACATATTTCAATAACCTATCTCAATAATCGATAGTACAAGTAGAAAATCAGTAAGAATATAGAAGACTTAATACTAACAAAGTCACCTATTTATGTCCATAGAACACTTCACCCAACAGCAGCAAAATATACATTTGTTGCAAGTGCACACAGAAACACATCCCAGTCTATAAAACATCACAAAAATTAAAGAGGATCAAGTCATACAATGTATATTATCTGAACACAGTGGAAATTAGGAAACAGTAATAGAAATATATTAGGAAAACCCCCAAACATTTGGAAACTAAATAACACCTGGGCCAAAGAAGAAATCTAATGAGAAATTAGAAAGTTTTTTCATTTTAATGAAAATGAAAACACAACACATTGATCTATAGCATCAACACATTCACGCTCAAAATCCCAGCAGTTTGGTTTTTTGCTTTTTTTTTTTTCAGAAATTGAGAAGGTAAGTCTAAAATTTATATAGAATTGTAAAGGATTTAAAATACCCAAAACAACTTTTAAAGAGAACCAAGTTGGAAGAATATACTATGTGATGTCAAGACTAATTATAAAGCTGTAGTTAACAACACAGTATGATATTCACATAGAGATAGACAAATAGATCAACAGCATAGAATAAATTTCAGGCATAGCCCTACACATATCCAGACAACTGATTTTTGTCAAAGGTACAAAGGCAATTCAGAGAAATAAGGATAGTCTTTCCAACAAATGGTGCAGGAATAATTGGTTACCCACGGGGGGAAAAATATAGATTTCATGTTAATTATTCTTACTACAATAAGAAAAACAAAAACAAAAATAAATGCAAGTAGGGAAAGGGTAGGAACTTTATGGTTTAATTTTCTTCTTACGGAAGGAGAGGGAAATTAAAGGTCTTATTAAAGGTTGCTTTTATGAGCTGTGGAGAAAAAAATTACTTAATGCCTTTTAAATTGAGAAATTTGTAGCCTTGGGGCTAAGTTACTATGGGGTTACGTTACTACGATTTAGAGTCTAAAAGATATTAGAAATTTATTAATTAAAATAAATTAATTAAGGGAGGGTCTCCAAAACCCTCAACACCTCTTCAACCGGAAGAAAGAACTCCAGTTCTTTACATATTTTTTGTATACATATATATATTTTTTATATATATTTTACATTGTAACCATCCATTTGAGATTTCCTTTAATGATGTTTCTGCTACTAAAATAATATTAGAAATCATTTCTTTATTTGATCATAACAATGCAAAATATGCTTTTTTATCAATAAATTTGAAACAAATTTTTTTTCTGTTTGTGGTCTAGATTGTGCGTGTATACATGTGTGTGAGTGTGTGTGTTGAAAGAGAGAGTGAGTGCTTACATAAGAAAGACTCATAAATGCTTCAGCAAGAGAACACTCTTCCTGTGTTACTGATTTGCTAGAAATCTACCTATTTGCAGATAAGCTCATCTATCTGGAAATGATGACATGAAAAGTTATAGTTTCCCTTATTTTCCTTCACTTAAATCACTGTGACTATTAAATACTGTTTAGTTTAACAGGATATCTATATACAACTGCAACGTGGGGATTTTACACAACACAAAATATACATATTGGTCATTTTTTAAAAGCTTGAACACAGGCAAGTCTGACTCGAGAGCTCATGCTCTCCTCCAAGTTATCTTGTCACTTCAGTGGTATAAAACCCCAAACAATCACAAACTTGTAATTTTTATGGACATAAGTTCTGCCTATTGTGTGGACTACAATTTTGGAACTTAAACTAACTTTCAAAACCATAGTTTGCAAGCTTCTTTCTCTCTTGTCATTTTATTCTTGCTTACTTGTTAAGTATTTATTTAATGGACATAAAGTTTCTGAACATTATACAGTACATTCTTTCTAGAATATAGCAACAGACAACCATTTCACTGAGAATTAGGTACAACAATGTGGTTTGATAACCCCTTGAAATGACTTAAAAATTTATTCTTACCTGTATTACCAAGCTTCTTAACAAAGTTCAAAATGGAATTTTTTCTTTGGTTTTGTCTTTTATTGAACAAGGAATTTTCTCCAGCAACTGTGGATACCATGTGAAGGCACAATATAAAACATGAGTTCAAAGGAGACTTACAGTTGCAAAACCAGCATTACTATTTTAGGAAGCATTAAATATTCTGTAGGTATCTTCCAAATTTCTAATTTTACTTAATTAATTTCTAACAGTATCATAAACCCTTCATTAGTTCAATCTGGCAACATTACAGTATCAAAAATGTCAAAATATTTAAGGTATACAGTTAACTGTATAACATGAGACTGTGAGCTACTTGAGGACAGAAATATTAACTGTTTTCATTTTCATATCTCTAGTAGTTGGCAAAATGTTAGGCCCAAAACATATAACAGACTAATAGTTCTTTGAGTTATATTCCTAAATAAACATCCAATTTTTCATTTCGATTTAACAAGCAAATATCTATATGAATTTCCATAATAACACACAAGAATACAATTTTTTAAAACATTAAAGTTAAAATAAAAACATGTTAACTATTGAATTCTTAAATGAAGTCATCTTATAACTTATTGGATGTGAAAAGTAAAAATCTCTTCATAAGAGAAAAAAATGTATCCACTAACACTACAAGAATTACAAATGATGGAGGAAATTAATATTCACAGCAGCTCTCACATTATCACCACCTAAATTAGGTTTGAGCTCCACTGGCATCTTTGCAGTTTATTATTTATAAACCTAACAACCTCTGGGCTTTTAATACATAAATATTTTTTCTTTTTCTTCTTTTCAAGGCTAGACCATTTCTTTAAAATAAACTGCAAAATGAAACAGGTCATTCAGTTAAAGCATATATTATATTACTGAGGTAAAACAAATTGAGCTTTTAGTACAGACATGGCAGGATAACTAATAATCTTAATGAGTGGAATGAAACAAAATGTTTAATTAACACCGTATTACATAATGCATCGCTGAGGTAACCTTTGGCTTATAGGTTTGTTTTCTGGACCATAGAACAAAGTACACTATTGCCATCTCCTGGCAAGTATAGTGATCCTGAAGAGGAGGTTTAAATTTCAAGAATGCTCCTTACTTAATATTTACTAAATATTAAGTAGTAGTTCATATTTACTAAATGATAGGTGGAGAGGAGAGAAGAAGCCAATAGATTTCTCCTCCAGTGATAATAATTGTCATTTCTTAAATACACAAATACAAGGATTAAATTTTTCACCTATATAAAGCAATTTTTTTTTAACTTTTTTTAACCTTACCTCAACTTACATCATGTATCATTGTAAATTTAATATTAAGAACTTACAGGGACATGTGTAAGTGCTACGATATTAACTTCCTGACTAAAGCCAGTAAAGATTCATGCCTTGTTAAAACCTTTCTTAAGTAATTTGTATAAATATTTAAATAGGACTGGTGGAAAAAGTTTTAGAATCTTGTACTGATGGTCTGATGTTCCTATACGTAAGTTTTCTGTACACATTCCAAAAAAAAGTTTCCAATGAAAAAAACTTGAGAAACTCATGTCTAATTTCTATTAGGTCATCGTTGAGTTCTGCCATCACTCATGCTCAAATTTAGTCCATTTTTTCACATTTTTAATTCAATAAAAATATACAGAAATGCATTTTGTTTTTCTATTTTAAGTTGTGAATGACTTTTGCTGTTCTCTCATGAAATTAATAATATTTTACAACCTTTTTCAAGGAATTACTTATTACTAATTATCAGTGTATATTTATTGATTTTCTTAGGGGAAGAGTTAATTGGGCATAAGAATTCATTTATATAAAATAAAAATTAATATAAAATTAGATCTTTAGGTTTTATTTGAGCCTCCAGTTGTTTTTTATGTCTCAGAATATTTCAAATGGAATGGATTACACACACAAACAAACTTACACACAATACATAAGCTACATTAATTTACAGATAAACTCTTAATATACGGTTCTGTGTTTGACCCTCTTCTTTTCTCCATCTGCCCACTTCCTCTTAGCAATTTTATTTATCCTCAAGGTTTCAATTAGCTCCTCTATGTGGATGACGCTAAAATCTCTACCTACAGCCATATCCTCTCCTCTGTGCTCTAAAGCCAACCCACAATTCAAACTTCCTACTAAGTATACCTGTATACATACTTGGTATATCTGCTAAATGAACCTATTCTATAAACACTTCAATCTAATAATATACAAATCTAAACATCCACCCCCATAAATATATTTCTTCTCTTATTCCATATTTCTGTTAATATCTGACCATCCTCCCAGCTAATTAGACTTGAAATTCTGGTAAACCTCATATATAATCTCCCACATCAGATATGCACACATGCTTGCATGCTCAAGAACACACATACACACTCACAGACCCCTTTCCACTTTCACTGTCTTTTCCCAAATGAAACCCTGATTAATTCTCACCTACCCACGTCAAGTAATCAGCCTCATGGCTAATAAGTCTCTAGTCTCTCCTGACTTAATAGCTTCCTAACTCTTAATGTCATTTTAATCATCCAAGAGAACATTACCTCAGAGCATCTTAAGCAAAACACTAGCTCAATGTGTTAAGTAAATAAAAGCCTAGCCAAATAAGTTAGGAAAAAACTAGATTTTTTAAAATTTAAACAATTTATTTAAACCAACAGACAAAAAACCAGTTCACCCATTTCTCTCACCCCCCACCCCTGCCTCTGGCAACCTCCAATCTGTTCTTTGTATCTATAAGCTTCTTTTTTTTTTTTTTAAGATTCCATATGTAACTGAGATCACATGGTATATGTCTTTCTCTGTCTGACTTATTTCACTTAGCATAATGTGAAATAAGAGGTCCACCCATGTTGTAGCAAATAGCAAGATTTCCTTCTTTTTGATGACTGAATAATATTCTAATATAGATAGATAGATAGATAGATAGATAGATAGATAGATAGATAGATAGATAGATGATAGATAGAAGGAAAGAAATGTAGATCATATTTACTTTACCCATTCATCCACCAGTGGACACTTAGATTGTTTCTGTGTCTTGGCTATTGTAAATACTGCTCCAGTGAACATGGAGGTGCACGTATCTTTTTGAGTTAGTGTTTTCATTTCCTTCTTCATTTCCTTCAGGAGTTGATTGCAGTATTATATGGTAGTTCTACCGATATATTTAATTTTTTTAAGAGCCTCCATATCGTTTTCCATAGTGACTGCACCAATGTACATTCCCAACAACAGTGCATATGAGTTCCTGTTTCTCCATACCCTTGCCAACACTTATCTCGTATCTTTTTCATAATAGCCATTCTGACAGATGTAAAGTGATATCTCATTGTGGTTTTAATTTGCATTTCCCTGATGATTAGTGATGTTGAGCATCTTTTCATATACTTTTTGGCCATCGTATGTCTTCTTTTGGGAAATGTCTATTCAGATCTTCTACCCAATTTTATATTTGTTTTTTGATATTGAGTTGTATGAGTTTTTATATATATTGGATATTAGCCCCTTATCAGATATATGATCAAAAATGTTTTCTCCCATTCAGTAGGTTGTCTTTCACTTTGTTGATGGTTTCCTTTGCTGTGCAGAAGCTTTTTAGTACAATGTAGTTCCATCTATTTATTTTTGCTTTTGTTACTTTTGCTTTTGGTGCTAATTCAAAAAATTATTGCCAAGACCTATGTCAAGGAGCTTACTGACTATGTTTTCTTCTAGGACTTCTATGGTTTCAGTTCTTACGTTCAAGTCTCTAATCCATTTTGAGCTTATCTTTATGCATGATGTGAGATAGTGGGCAAGTTTTATTCTTTTGCACAGTGCTGTCCAATTTTCTCAACACCATTTATTGAAGAAGATTATCCTTTCCCCATTATACACATGGATTTATTTCTGGGCTCTCAATTCTGTTTCATTGATCTATGTGTCTGTTCTAATTACTAATGCTTTGTAGTATAGTTTGAAATCAGGGAATATAATGCCTCCAGCTTTGTTCTTTTTCAAGATTGCTTTGGCTATTCAGGGTCTTCTGTGGTTCCATACAAATTTTAGGATTATTTGTTCTATTTCTTTGAAAAATGCCATTTGAATTTTGATAAGGATTGCATTGAATTTGTAGATTGTTTTTGGTAATATAGACATTTAAAAAATATTGATTCTTCCAATCCATGAGCATGGTATATCTTTCCATTTATGTGTGTCCTCTTTGATTTCTTTTATTAATGTCTCATAGTGTTCAATAGTCTTCAATACACGGGTCGCCTCCTTATCTAAATTTATTCCTAGTTGTTTTATTCTTTTGATGCAATTGTAAATGGGATGGTTTTCTTTCTTTTTGATCTTTTTTATTAGTATATGGAAACACAACAGATTTTTGTGTATTGATTTTGTGTCCTACAACTTTACTGAATCTGTTTACTGTTCTAACAATTTTTTTGATGGAACCTTTAGGGTTTTCTATATATAATGTCACCTGCATATAGTGACAGTTTTCTTCTTCCTTTCCAGTTTGGATGCCTTTTATTTCTTTCTTGTAACTGATTGCTCTGGCCAGGACTTCCAATACTATGTCGAATAAAAGTGGCAAAGGTGGGAATCCTTGTCTTGTTCCTGATCTTAGAGGAAAGGCTTTCAGCATTTCACTGTTGAGTATGATGTTAGCCGTGGATTTGTCATACCTGGTCTTTATTACATGAGGTATGTTCCTTCTATATCTACTTTGTTGAGAATTTTTATAATAAATGGATGTTGAATTTTGTCAAATGCCTTTTCTGCATCTATTGAGCTGATCATATGATTTTTATTCTTCATTTTGTTAATGTGATGTAGCACGTTGATTGATTTGAGGATGTTGAACCATCCTTTCATCTCTAGAATAAATTGCACTTGATCATGGTGTATGATCCTTTTAATGTGTTGCTGAATTCAGTTTGCTAATGTTTTGTTAAGGAATTTTGAATTTATGTTCATCAGGGATACTGGCCTATGATTTTCTTTTCTTGTTGCATCTTTGGTTTTGGTATCAGGGTAATGTTGGCCTCATAAAGAGTTCCCTCCTGTTCTATTTTTGGAAGAGGTTGAGAAGGATTTGTATTAATTTTTGAATGTGTGATAGAATTCACCAGTGAAGCTGTCTGGAACTGGACTTTTGTTTGTTAGGAGGTTTTCCATTACTAGATTTTTTTTTTTTAAAAGTAAATGATATATTTACTATATAGCCTTAAATATACTAATGTGAGTGTGAGTTTCCAACGGGGGAAATACTGTGTAATTTTTCCTTCTCTTACTTGGACTTTGAATTTGTTTATGTAAGACCATATTCCATAGAAGATACTTTGGAAAATATTGCTATAGAGCATCATCGTGATAACCCTCCTCTGCTCAAAAATGGAATGATAAAAAAAAAAAAAATGGAATGATAAAGAGAGTACATTCCAGAGAGGTGCTGTGCAGTGTGCTAGCCACTAGCCAAGTGTGACTATTTAAGTTAAAATTAATCAACATTAAATGAAATTTAGAAATTCAGTCTCTCAGTCACACTAGTCACCTCACAAGTGTTCAGCAGCCACATGGGGCTAGTGGTTACCATATTGCACAGCAATGATCCAGAGTAAGACTGACTGGATTCAATTGTTTAGTAGCTGTTTGACCTGGGACAAGTTACTAAACTACTCAGAATCTCTATTTTCTCATCTACAAACTGAGGAAAATTATAGAATCAACTCACAGAATTGTTGTGAGAATTAAATGAGCTAATACGTGGCAAGTGCTCAGAAGAGGAACTGGCATATAGTAATAATTCAGTCAATTTTAAGTAATATTATCCACTAACATTATTATAATTGTGCTTCATCACCTACTTCTTAATCTGTTATTCAAATCTTTTTGATCTGTCCCCACTTGCCTTTTAGCCTTTCTTTCTGCTCTTTCCTTACATCCAGATTGGCTTCTAATCAACCTCACAGGTCCCAATATATATCCCATAGTTTGCAGGCTCTGCACCTTCGCTAAATTTCTCCTTTGTTGGAAATGCTCTTTCCAACTCCTATCAGTACCACATCTAAATCCTATTTATTCTTTAAAGTCAAGATCAAATTCCACCTTCACCACAAAGCAAAAAATAAACTCTCATGCCCCTGACTCTCATGGCTTGCTCTATGAATCTGTTTTTTTGGAAAATCCAATCTTCTTTAATAATTATGTATGTATATGTCTTATTTCTTCTAAATATATTTTCCTATTGATCATGGTACATTTTAAACCCTGTGAATGTCATAAATAAACCTGCCCTAATAAATGAATAAATCATATTTCAATATAAAGGCCTTAATTTTTCACAGGTTAGCCCCTACCCCTACTAAGTGACACACTAAGCACCCTACTAGTGCTGTTTGCAACTATACCTTCTATGATACTCAGTATTTTATATGGTCCACTGGTCACTGTTTCAGTATACATGTGAATGCTAAAGAGAAAATTAATTTTCCTAATGAGAAAAAAATATCATAATACATTATTGGATCAATGGAATATTAAAGTCCAACAAAACCACAGGTGTTAATATAAATAGATGTTTTACTTGGGGAAATTATTTTAAACCCTTATTTTCAAATGATTGATTTCTAGCTACATATGTCCTAAAATAGAAACAAAATTAAGAGCAATATTCTTTTTTTGATATAAATTATCACTGAAATTTTATCATTGGACATACTTTGTGCCTACTTTGAATGCTGACCATCAAACGACAGAGGGAAAAGGACAAGAATGTATCCATCCTGAATGAGCAGGGAATGTGATTTTGTGAATGTATTATAAAACACTTTCTAAAATGTGTATGCAATAGTTAAAAGTGCTTTGGGGCATGAATAACTCAGCAATATTTATAGATACAATATTTACACTGGACAAGTCAAATGGTATATTCAATGTACCAGCAACTTTTCTTCCATTGTTAGATGTAAGGAATAGGAATTTTCAGCCTATTCTAGAATGCCTTCAACATTTGTCAATGGAAAAAAATTCTGTCTCCAAGAAGGTTTTAAAGATCTCTTGAGGGCAAAGCCCCAACTATAGCTCCACTGTGACAGTGACACATAGTAGGAGCTCAATCATCGATTACAAAAATGTTTATAATGGTACTAATTTCTAATGTGAATACATTTCCACTATTTACAGCAGCTTTCATTTTAAATTTTTGTTACTAGAAAGCTTAACAATTCCAAACCATTTAGATATTTCATCAACATATGTATTAAATTCAGTAGGGTAATGAGTAAATAAAATATATCCTAGACATGGTATTATCAAAAGAAAGGATAGAAGGAGGAGCATTTATTTGAGTCACTAAGGTGAATAATTTCCAAAGCAAATTTATTTGGCAGGACCTTAATTGAACTATTAATCATTTACTCCTTAATGCCAAACAGTTTAATCAAAAAACATCCTTCATATTGTCTTCTGTTCCATCAAAGCTAGTTGTTAGAAGTAAAACAACAGATATTTCTATGAGTTGGGTTGAAATATATACCAAGCCTTGCCCTAAACAAAATTGTAAAGTTAAATTGACACCTTTCAGATTTCCTAATGCTAGTGGTCCTCAGCCATTGGAAACACCAACATCATAGTGAGCACAATCAAAATCTGTGTTCAATTTTTAAAAAAAAATCTCTAATCTTTTACTGATTATCTCTATTGGGTGAGCTTAATTCAAAAGACTTAGACAATAACCTTTGAAAATTGTGAATCTCTGTGTTGTACACCTGAAATTTATATAATACTGTACATCAACTGTGCCTCAATTAGAAAAAGAAGATTTAGACAAAATACATCTTTAGCTAGCATTAATTACAAGAGAAATAAAAGGAGAAAGAGACATGTAAATATTACACATATAAGAAATATTAATTTATCATTATTTTAATATAAAAAAGAACATATGTTCAAATATTTGTGGTATTTTTTAAGCATTGAGAAGAGAGAATAATATAAAACACCTGTTGATCTATCTCACTTATTTTTCCATATTTGCCTCAAGTCATTTTAAAATCATCCTTGGATAACAATCTCTGAGCCCATTCTAGTCATTCTTTCTCCCCCCAAAAAATAGTATAAATTTTTTTTAATAGTATAAATTTTGTATTTATTATTCCAATACATGCTTCCATACTTTACTAATTATGTATGTACACATTAAAATGTATATTTTATTTATTTTTAAATTTTATATGAATGTCCTTATACTTAAGATGTCCTTCTGCAAAACTCCTTTTTCTATCAATATTAATTTTGTAAGTATTTTTTGTTCATTGAAACTATGGTATTTGTGGATAAATGTACTGCACATTGCATGAACACACCACAATTTATATTAATTGTTCTCTAGTTAATGAACATTGAGGTGCCTTTCAATTTTCAACTATTACAAAATGCTGCACTGATCAGTTTTAAACATAAAGCCTTGTTTATATTGGCAACATTTTGTCTATGGAAATAGAATTCCTGGCCAAAGAATATACATGTCTTTAACTTTACCAGTATTTACGAATTGTTCTTCTAATGTTTGCACTAATAGGAGTTCCACTAAAAGTTTGTGACTCTGATTGCTCTGATTGCTTTATATTTTCAATAATAATTAATATTGTCATACATTTTAGTTTTTGACAAATGGATGGTTATAAATTACAATCATAAGTTTTAATTTGCATTTTCCTGATTGCTAATGAGGTTAAGAATCATTTCATATGTTTGTGGGGGGAGTATTTGGTTTTCCTCTATTGTATATCAATTATTAATATTATTTGCCTATTTGGTGATTGGGTTATTGACTTCTAAGATTAATTACATCTGCATACTAATTATTTATAGTTTTTTCAAAACAACATATTCAATCTTCCATTTGTCTTTTCACTTTTTAATAGATTTTTAGTGCACAGTTTTTAATTATATTTTTTTAATAATACATCAGCTTCCTTAAACACAATTAGTTCTGAGAACACTTATAAGAATGAGTATCTGACCTTCAGTGCCTGAGAGCTTGTATCCAGAGATTGAACACTTCACAAGGTAAATGTAACCATATGCACTAAGGTGATGAAGAGCCAGGCTTCTTCAGACAACACATGCCTCAGCCTCATCACGGGTATTCTTCCTATGCCTGCATGTTCTCTTCAACCCAGAATGGCCTTCATTCAACCAGCTGCAAATCAAGCCTGTCTGTCAAGATACAGTTTAAAGATAACTCTATTAAAAGAGTGTACCTCATTGTCAAATTCAGAATTAACCATGTGACTCAGTATAGCCTTGACACTTTATGTATACATCAATCTCTCCATTTTACTTGTAACTTGCTTAAGTTAAGAACTATACCATATTCAATTTCTTTGGTCCTACAGAATCTTGAAGCATGACTTACAGATAACAGTGATTTCATAAATGCATGTTGAATCAATGAGAAATATTCAAGGTCCTCTGCTGAGCCTTGACTCATAACAGTGTTATAGAATAACCTGAGATCAAGTTTTTTCTCTTCAAAACATGAAGTGTTCTCACCAGTCAAAAAGAAACAAATGAACACACAATATGCAAAGATCACAAATAGGTAATTCATACATACACAAAAGCAATAAAAAGTCCTGTAACAAATGAACCTTAATTAAATTGAATTAAATTAAATTAGTGAAGTACCATTTTTTACCAACACAGTGACAAAGATTTTAAAGATACTTAATACCTTATGTTAGGGAAAGTGAGGGAAACAAGTACACATATGAGATGGTATTCAGATATACTGCT
The DNA here is from genome assembly GCF_028021215.1 of Eschrichtius robustus. NCBI lineage: Eukaryota > Metazoa > Chordata > Mammalia > Artiodactyla > Eschrichtiidae > Eschrichtius > Eschrichtius robustus. Next base: position 98,343,841 of record NC_090831.1, on the reverse strand, counting down.
GGTAAGAATTTAACTGATGTGATCTTTTTGGAAGGAAATTTGGTAATATGTATGAAAAGCTTTACAATATATATACCTAATAATTCTACTTCTTGGAATTTATATAGTAAAATAACCAGAGATGTGTGAAAAAGTATATGTTCATGGATATTTAGCAGAGCAATCTGTATTCCCTTCTTTATTTTCTTTTAACATTGTAGCATGAACACTTTCTATTCCTATAAATATTCCTCAAATATATTTTAATGGCTGTATAATAGTCCATTATATTGGTGTACTATAATTTATTTAGTATCATTTTAATATTAAACATTCAAGTTATTTCCACATTTTCATTATTATAAATAATGCTGCAATGAATATCATTCTCTGCATATTTCTTTACAATAAGGTCCACTTGGATAAAGGGGTAAGAATATTTAGGCAATTAATAAACATTGACGAATTGCTTTGTAATTACCTTTGACTGTTCCAGTCTAAACTCCTACCAGCAGCACATATGAAAACATCTCTGCGTGAGCTCCTCGGTGAGTGTTAAAGTTTTAAATCATTTTTTGATTTAAGAGAAGAAAAATGGTTCACTATTACTGCTATGTTTTTTATTCTTTTATTACATTTAAGGTTAAACTTTTTGTATATTTATTTCAAATTTTATAATTTGTCTTTTCTTTACTTTTAGTTATTCTTGTTTTGGTCCTTAGGGGTTTCCCTCATGATTTGTATTAACTGTATATATCAAGAATATTACCTTTTTGATGTACATGGGCTTTATAATTTTTTCTTGTTTTGGTCCTTAGGGGTTTCCCTCATGATTTGTATTAACTGTATATATCAAGAATATTACCTTTTTGATGTACATGGGCTTTATAATTTTATGTGTTCAGATATACACTTTTCTCTTTGAGATACATATTAATTATTATACATTTAGAAAATACTTATCTAGAGATTAAACAAATATTCATCTATGTAGGTTTGTTAAATTGTTTACATTTATACTTTAGTTCACCTGGAATTTCCTTGGAGTATACTCTCATGTGGAAGTAGGGTCCCAAATAATTTCCTAATTTTTCCAATGTCATTTGGTTAACAAAAGCAACAACAAAAAGAAACCCTTCCATTCTATGTAAGATATGAGTCTTCCTCCATTCTGAATTAATTTCCTATACAAATTTAAGTCAGCTGCTGGATTATCTGTTTGGTTCTATTGTTTTGACTATCTTTAAACCATTTCAACACTGTTTTCATAATTTTGTCTTTGTTATCTATTTTGTAGTATCTGTTAAAGCAAATTCCCTGTCATTACACTTTAAAGATTGACTATACAAATGGACAAGGGCCAGATCATATATGACAAGAAAATTCTAATTGACAAACTCCTGAACTACCAGCCTGGGGAGGGAACCCACAACAGAGAACATCAAACCAGTCAGTCACTTAAGAGGGCCCTCTTCTAGCTAGCCCACCTCCAGCTTCCCCCTGCCATCAGCCTCCAATCAGAGTATGCCTGAAGCCTTACCTTTCTTTCTAAAGTTTTCCCTCTCTCCTGCTTGCCTCTGGGTCCCTGCCAAACACAAGTGGTTGTGGCTGACTCCCTTTCTGTAGCAAGTGCTGAATAAATTGCCTCTGTTCCCATTTGGGTTTCTTCATATATTTCTACACATCTCTTTTTCAAAGTTTCCATAGCATTAATATCTCTTAATTAATATCTCTTAATTCTCCAAGAATTACTTTTGAGCCTGCCCTTATTTTTCTTTTAAGAATGAATATTAACCTTAAACACCAAGGAATTCCCAGGTGCTGTTTTTAAGTATGAGATTATAATTTTTCCCCAAGGATCAATCTTTAAGTCAAGAAGCCACTTGGGCCTGAAAGACCTGTTTAGAGAGGTTATAATGAATGGTGTCTGAAGCTCTACCAGAGACCTGTTGCTCTTGTATTGAGTACAAGTTATTGGACATGGAAGGAGCCTCTATTATAATAATGCTGTGCCTTCCATTAAAATATATAAACTTGTAAGATTAAAGAGAGATTTTCTAGTACAGCAAAATGCTGAGGGCCAAGAAAGACCCAACATGTACGGTAAGTTATATTACCAACTACAACCTTTAGTAGTCTTCAGTGAAACCCTTGAAGAGTTGATCTTGCTGGAGGTCTGGAAGGATGTGGAATCTTCACAGAGATATGTCAAAGACTTAGACTAAGACTAGATTCTGCTTCCTGGAATAGATATGACCGACCTGCCTTGGGAGCAAAGGTTGGGTAGGGAGAGACATATGAGGATGCTGCAGGATGGGGGCAATGAGGGAAGCTGAACTCCCTGTCCTCACATAAGCACAAAGAGGAAAAAGGACTCAGGTACCAAGTGTAAAAGGCATTCTAACCTAAGGCCCAGAAGATGAAGAACTAAGCTGAACATTAATCAGATTTTGTTTTGTGATTTTTAAAAATTTAGCTGAAGTTAACTGTAAAAATAAACCCAGATGATCTGTATGATAGTTTTTAGAAGGCACCTTGAGCTAACTTGCAGAATCCTTTTGTTTGTTTGTTTTCTGACTTTAATGCTTAGAATGAGTCATATACAGCTTAGAGTAAAAAGTGTGTGTAACACGCTTTTGGAACATACAATAAGTCGAATCTTTTTTATTATTATTTATCAAGACAAACTATTATTAGATCAAATAAAAGTTATTGATTTCCTCTTTGACAAAGGTGTTATAAATCCTGAGATTGTACTAAATTGTATAGGTTACAAAGTACTTTGAGGAAAACAACTGCATATTTGTTTCCTTTGCAGAGTCTAATTTTTAGAAAGAGTCACTTAGGCAGCAGTAAGCAATGCTAGAGACTACACAACCGAGGAAAATTATAGTAAATGTCAGATCCCACAGGGTTTAGGGAGGCAGAAGTGGCTGGAAGACACAGGGCAGAGTTCCACAGAGAGAAGAGAGCTATGCAGATCCCCAGTCATCTACATAGGGATCACCCTGAGCGTTAGCTGTAACAACAGGGCGTGCGTAGCGTGAAACTCCCAGGGCTGGGCAAAAAAGTCAGGGGAGTTGTAAAGTGAACAATCCCCAGATGTCCTATCTCTGGCCACCCAGAATGGAGAATCTTAATTTATTCTCCAGGACACTCAAACATTCATCAGAATCACTGTAATCCGGAAGAACAAATCTGACTCCAGGTTAAATCTGTTTTTTACTTCAACCTTTGTATTCTGTTTCTTTTACTTTAACCTTTGTATTCTATTGCTTTTGCTTCCAGTTAAGAATCTTGCCTACAGCCTGAAATACACAGGATAGCCCATTTTCAAGGCTCTGACTTTTAAGGGTATAATACTTTTCCATTCATATAGAGATAAAAAGTTGCAGAACAAAGAACATTTGTCTTGTTGGAGGTTTACAGGAACGTCATTACCTGACGTAGGTGGACAGATGCAGAAACAGGGGATCCTACACCAAGAAGTTTGCAACGACCAACCACGCCCCTCCCTCACCTTCCCTTCAATAAAAATTTTAAAAAGAAAATTGCTTTGCTGAAACCTTTCGGAGAGTTTGGGTTTTTTGGAGCACGAGCCCCCATCTCCTTGCATGGCCCTGCAATTAACTTTTCTCTGCTCCAAACTCCAACGTTTCAGTATTGTTTGGCTTCTCTGTGCATCGGGCACATGAACTTGTTTTCAGTAGCATCCCCACAAGGACCAGGAACAGTTATTATATATACATACATATATGTATGTATATATTTACTTGTGTGTCTATATGTGTATGTGTGTATATATATATATATGAAGAGAGAAAGAGAGAAAGCAGTTACCTACTTTATAATCTAACCTCCAAAAAAAATGGTCTTCTCTAGATTGCTGAAATTCCCCCTGGATTGCTATTCATACCACTGTTGTGTTTATAGATTTCTTCTTTCAAACAAAAACACTCCTGGGACATACTTTTAAACCATTAACACCTTGGCTTGGATGAGCTTTTAAGATCACTGAAGAAGGACCCTCTTGAGAGGCTGGATAGAGCTCAGTATTTAACCCTGACAATCAGGAAGTACCAATTCTCCTGGCTCCAGGCTACCCCTCCAACCAAGGGCACAGTTTTAGCTCTGTAAGTGTGATTAGATTACACTTAGTACTAATGAAGAGACTAAGAATTGCAAAGTGCCACATAACCAATTTCCAATTTCTAAAAGGAGTTTTAACAGCATGTAGTCATTAAGTTTTTATAATTGTTAAATTTGTTGAAAAGTGAACGAGCCAGATCATGACCATTTTTTATGTCTGCATGTCAGACTGATGGATTCTGAAACAGAACTAACCATTTTCTTGATTTCCTCCTAATCAGGATATTTACTTTCTCATACTTTCTCAAGTATTCGAAGTATTTATTCTGATGGAAAAATTCTCTCAGACTAGAAATCGATAACAGTTAATTCTATAAGAAGATAAGATAGTAGTTATCCTGCAGCTAATCAAATTTAAAAGTGGTGGCCCCAGCATGGTATTTTTTTATCTGCTTTCCAAAAATTAACCCCAGGCTGCTTTTATCCTTAGGAAACCTGCAATACATGAGCCCACCATCACTCTCCCAGGGAACTTTTCCAGCAGAGTAAAGCAGCTCTAGCTGATTTTAACAGCTCTCAGATATTCAGAAAGGACTGTTTTTCACAGGTTAGTCTGACTTCTGCCCTGACAGTAAGAAAATCAGACTAAATTTATGCCAAATTTTTAAAATAACTTTGATGAGAAACATTTCCACCAACAGCAGTCTGCTTGTTAGTCTTTGGCCAGTTTCCTCATAGATAAATATCAGCATAGTATTAAGAAAACTAAATTTGCAAACAATTTAGTAATTTTTGCCCATTGACAATTCTAATCTGTTTGGAAAATTATCCCTAGAATATAGGACTGAGGATGCTATATTTATGGATGCTACAGATATTTCTTTGTTTTTGTTTTGCTTTTACATTCCTTGAGCTGTAGAATCATCTGTTTGCCGCACTATTGCGGAACAATGAGCTGATTCAACATAGGCCCAAATTAGAAGTATTACTATACAAAAGTTGCTGTTTCAACCTAAATGTCCATCGACAGAGGAATGGATAAAGAAGATGTGGTACATATATACAATGGAATATTACTCAGCCATTAGAAAGAATGAAATAATGCCATTTGCAGCAACATGGATGGACCTAGAGATTGTCATACTGAGTGAAGTAAGTCAGACAAAGAGAAATATCATATGATATCGCTTATATGTGGAATCCAAAAAGAAATGATATAAATGAACTTATTTACAAAACAGAAACATACTCACAGACTTAGAGAAAGAACTTATGGTTACCAGGGAGGAAAGGTGGGGGGAAGGGATAGTTAGGGAGTTTAGGATTGACATGTACACACTGCTATGTTTAAAATGTATAACCAACAAGGACCTACTGTATAGCACAGGGAACCCTGCTCAATATTATGTAACAACCTAAAAGGGAAAAGAATTTGAAAAAGAATAGATACATGTATATGTATAACTGAATCATTTTGCTGTACACCTGAAACTAGCACAACATTGTTAGTCAGCTATACTCCAATATAAAATAAAAAGTTAAAAAAATTGCTGTTTCAGATTTGGACTAATTTAAAAGATATTGAGCAACAACTATGTGGCAAGTTCAGTTCTAAGTGCTTTTTCATACTATGCCTAGGTTTTGTTTTTGTTTTCTAACTACTCAAAGCTCCAGGTGGCGGACTGTTTCTTTCACGCAACACTCAATACACTCTAAAGTACAATCAAGCTTACATATAAACAAAGTTTCTGGATATTGCCATGGAATGTTTTACAGTGGAATTTTAGCTGCCATTTAAAATATTTAGCATAAACTGTTCTTATACTAGAACGAACATTAGACAATGATTATGTATAATTCTCAATCACTCAGGCTCCAGGGTTCAGGTTGGTTTAGAGGAACAATAATTCTGTTCTCATGACAAACACTGTCCAAGTCTCAAGAAAACTCTCCTCCACATCACTTGATCTGTATCTTCAAGACAAAGGCAACTGAGTTCAAACACCATAAAAGTTTAAGGATTGTGCTACTGCTGACATAGGTATCAGAAACTAACTTGAATAGTGGGGAAAATTTGAGTGGTAGAACACTTAGGAAAGAGGAAAGACAAATTAGTTAACTTGTCAAATCCTTCCTCACAGAAAGTGTGAATGAAATGATTCTTGCGTAACTAATATTTCCAGTTAATGTCAAGTACCCATTTTCTTGCTTCTGTTGGGGTGGAATAAATTTTCTCTACCCTTCTAAGTTCTTTGGGCTGGTCTAAGAATTAAACTGACATGAGGCAGATTAACAGGAGAAAATCAAACAAAAGTTTTAAAATTATAAATACATGGGAGAGAACCAGGAAAACTAACTCACCAAAATAGCCTAAGCCCTCACCTTAAGTACCATCTTCAGCTAAAGGCAAAAGAGTATGTTGGGGGTTTGGGTCATTTGGGACTTCAAAGGAGGTGAAAGCAATTCACTTAGAGATGGAAAAGCAAATGTTTGCTGGGCCCTGCAGAGACAATGGGACGCAGGGGACTCAGATCTCTAGGCCCTGCTGAGTTTCCCCACCACATTATGCACATAGAATAGCCCATACTTTGCAGGTATCAATGGTGATAGTTCTATTCTGGGAACAGACACTCTAAATTATTTTAGGCAGTTAGACAAAAGTTCAAAGGTTCTTCCTGAGTTTATTGGACCTTGATTGTTTTCAAGGTATGCCAAAGAGGCACATCTTGGAGTGGCAAATTTGAACCACTTACGGTTCTCATTTGTTCTAAAATGAGTTTCCAGAGGTATTCACAAATTAGGGCAATGAGTGCAACGCTTTCATATGGCAGCTGGAGAATTTTTGCAAAATTAAACAGTATTACTATTTTAAGTTGTATAAATGTAAGTCTAGAGGAACATGCATGAATGTAACACTGAAACTATCACAACATTGTTAGATGTTTTTATTTTTCAGACTAGATGGATACTGAATGCAGATGAGCCTTCTGATTATTCCACATCCTTGTCAACAATTAGTATTGTGAGTCTTTTTAATTTTAGCCATTTGGATAATGGCTTAGTTTTATTGGTAAAGGGAAAGGTATAAAAGCAAGAATTTTCCCAAAAATTTAGAGGCATTTTTATGCCATACATGACAGCTGATAGGTGAAATCTATAATGGTGCCATCTTAGTGGTAGCTACAGCTCTGACATTCATCAGAGCAATTAAAAGATAACACAGTATTTTATGGATCTGCTCAAAGATGAAAAACCTTGAGTAAACATATATCAAATTTGACCTTACAACAACTTTCAGACATATGATAGGAATGTTGACTAAGTGCTGGTAAAGGAATTAGAGTTCATTTAGATATAGTACAAGATGAACTGTAAGAGTTAAGTGAAATAATGGAAAATCTTCAGGGAGCAAATTGTGGTCTTTCACATAAAACAATATTAATTTTGAATTTGCAATATCCAGAGTTATTTGATATGAACTTTTGTGCCCTATTAATGTTAGCAAAACCTATTAAAATCCAAACAGATCCAAATTCAGCAACTTCTCTTTTAAAAATAAATATATACTTTTTTTAAGTTAGAGAAAGTGTTTTTAAAATCAAAAGAAATTTTACATGAAATGTGCAAAAGTGATAGTTAAATATAAGAACAATATTATGAGAATATACTAGAACAATAAAACCAATATATTTTGCATGACCGTGAAGGAGAAAATTTACATAAAAATTATCTTGAAACTAATTTCTACAGGGAATATATTTCTAGCATTATGGATCAAGGTAAGTACGGTCTTTAACTGAAGAGAGCAAATTGAGTAACACTTAAGTTGTTTGCCAATCCAGCTTCCCATTCAGGTTAAAAACCAACCATGGTTCAAGTGGAAACAAACCATAGGCTGGCCATTGACTGATGACTTGAGGGTTATTCCTCAAAAAGAAAAAAAAAAATGGGGTGAATGAATCCATTCTCTTTCTTTTGGTTTATTAAAAATGTCCGTTGAAAATCATAAAGAGAAACCACAGATGGGAAAGCCCCGGTGCTCAGAGATGATGAAGGAACTTATGCAAGTGAAGAAATCCAAATAAGGTAGTGAGAGAGGAGGAAGGAACACACTCACAGAAATAGAGATGAAAGACCAGGTAGCCTCATGGGGGAAGGTGGATGGGGAGCCTAGAGGTTCGAAGGTGCTCCAGCTCCCTGTTCCAGAAAGATGCAGGTGAACTTCTATGTGAATTCGAAGAGATTCCTCTGTAAAGAAACCTTGGTGCCACAATACTCAGCTCTGTAGCAATTTCCTTCTTGTAATTTTAGTTTACATTTCTATATCTCTACCAGACACCTCACAGCTCTGAGAGCAGAATTTGAATCTGATTTTCATTCATATCCTCAATGCCTGGCACATATTAAACACTCAAAATTGTTTAATAAATCAACAAAAACAGATTCAATTTAAAAATTAGACCCCTTAGTTCTCCCACCCTTTCAACTTCACCAGTGAAAGTAGAAGAACAGAATTAATAACATCACAAGTTCAATCATGCAGAAGGGAACAGAGGGAAAAAGAGGTGGGGGAGAATTGAATAGAAGGAAAAGAATTTTAACAGTAGTAGCTTAAGGTAATAATTCTCAAACCTTAGTGTGCATCAGAATCACTTGGAGGGCTTGTTAATATTGATTACTGGACCACATCCCCAAGTTCTGAATCAGTAGATCAGAGGCAGAGCCAAGAATGTTCAACTAGTTCTCAGATCCCACTGATGCTTCTGGCCAAGGACCTTATGTAGAAAAGCGCAGGCTTAAGAGAGTGGAAGGTAGGGGAAAGATTGAGGAAGAAATAGAGGACACCAGGAGAATTATAATTAGCCTCATAGATTAAGAGGCATTAAGTTATAATTCTCTGTCAGAAAAATTGATTAAAAGGCTGTAATTGGTAACTTAGAATTGATTGGTAAAGTTTAATTGGTATTACTGTTTTAAGCAAGTAGGGTTAAGATGACTATAAGCTAGTTTGTCTGGGAGAGTCTTGATTTTCTCCTATCACTCAGCATTATAATTAAAAGTGCTCCCTTTCTCTCTCAGGAGTGCTTCATTTGGGACAATAAATTATATAGCCATATTTCTTAATTATAAGAATGAAATACAAAATGTATGCAAGCTGTGAGGGGTACTGCTTCCCAGTCTATCTGGGCAAGAGAATGAATGAGCAGGTGAAAAGGAAAAACAAAGATCTTTATCTATTTAATGCCCTTTCCAAAGGATCTTTGAAAAAATACTGAGTGGCAGACACTTCCCAAGACAGACATAGTACTCTGAAAACCAGGCAAAGAAATAAGTGCCAGACCAGGAATCAGGATGATTAATGACCAGGTTTCTCTTAGCCCAGAAGAAAGGTATGCCTTTTGTTGGCTAGACCTTTTCAGAATACACTTAAATGGTGGGGAAAAAATTAATACCCAGGTGTTCTGACTCCGGACAGCTGAGAGAAAGTCCAGGAAGAAATTTGTTTTTTCCTCAAATATCCCAGGGAATTCAAATGTCATCCTGTTCATTGACCATACTTTGAAAAACATTTTAGTAAACATGGACAAGGTCTGATGTGTTTCTCTTCCTAGTAGCAAAGACATTTTAAAATCTTAATCCAAATGAATAAATTTATAATAGAAGAAATCCAGAACTCAGCTGAGTATACACAGATGCCATTCTTCTCCACCTACTGAAGCCCTCAGTAGTTCCAAGATCTCAATTCCATTCTTCCAATACTAAAACATTTCCTGAATTGAGTATTGCAAGCTGCGAGTAAGAAAGTCATCACAGGAGTAGGCCTTGGAATTAAAGCATGTTAACTACCCCCTTCATGAAAGTAGAAGTTCCCTAGTACTACCAGCAGATCATGGTGGAAGAACTTGTGAATTACTTCCATAACCCACCCCCCCCAACACAAGTCCAAGGACATGAGGCATTGTCAATGGAGTGGGGAAATCCCCTAGAGTTGTCACAGGAAATGTGATAGCACCATATAATCTGAAGGCACCTTGACTGCCATAACTTGAAATTACCTTTATTCAGTAGAATTTACATAATTTTTACCAAGTTTTCTGACTTGATTTCTTTTTTCTCAGTAATATAACATATGCATGACTCAATTTTGACATCTTAAGGTCTGCATCAATATGCATTTTCCATTGAATTTATGATATAGCCATGCAGAGCATATCCTTGACATCGTGTCACCTTCTTGGTTATACATTGACATTATAATGTTATTTACTATAAAATTGCATTAACAGCATCTTAAGAACACTGTGACAGCATTTTAGTTGCCATCAACGTGAATATTGAAAGCACATTTTGATAAAAATCACTTGGAGAAAAAGAAAACACTACCAAAGTTGGCTTCAACATAATCATAGTTTTCAGAAAACAATTTAAGTATTGAATGCTAGTTAGCAGTTTATTCTGGATCAATGGCAGATGAGGGACTGAACTTTACTGAGAAGGACTTTCTCAAAAAATATAGGAAGGAAGTCTGTCTGTCTCAAGAAGCAGAACAGAATCTATAATCTCCTGCTTTTATCTTCAAGTACAAGGCAATATTACTACCTCCCTCCTCACAGGTTCTGCCAGATGACTGTATCAAAAATGATAATCCATATTATAATAGATATTTTGCAAGTTGCATCTAAAAATATGCATTCTCATATAGAGTTATGCAGCATAGACTACCTCAAAGGTAAAATCCCTTTGTTTTCTTAATTTTAGAGTAGGCCAGCAACCTCTTCAATTCTAGTTAGTTATTTTGAACTCAGTTTTCAGGTTTAGATTGTGAGTATTCCCTCTTGACTTATTTATCAATTGCCCTCACATCACATGCTACTAAGTATTTTTGTTAGCAGAGAAGAAGAAGAAAAGGTAAAATAATAATAACTAGCATTCATGTAGTATCAGCCATGTCATCAAGCACACTACATGAAAAATTTCATTCATATCAAGAATCTTAGGAAGAAATGCAATTATTATTCACACTTTATAGATGAGGAACTGAAACTTGGAAAGGAGAAACTTCTAAAGGCACATGTGCGTTTAAAGGGACATGGCTAGTAATAGTGGATTTGGGATTTGAAAGAAATCTGGCTCCAGTGCTTATGCTATCATTCCTCTTTGAAAAAAGAGAAAGGTAAAAAGTGGGGCCAGAAGTGTGTGTGTGGTTGGGAGTGGTCAGGCACAGCCACAAATGCTTCCAGCCCATACACAATGTTGCCATTTTCCTTCCCAGTTGGGAGGCTGGTGGAAGGAAAAGGTCTTTGACCCACACAGTGATGGGTGAAGCCAGAATGGGTTTTGTCAGATCATTTCTGAGAAGGATTACTGAGGGCCAACACCTGAGGTGTACGTCCAGAACAGATCATCAGAGTAAGGGAATAGAAGGTTCCTACCAGAAGCCTAGTAAATGGTCTGATAGCCAGGAAAATGTGGACAGCTGGGCAAGAGTCCCTCTGAAAAAATATCATAAACAGCAGCAGCTGAGTCTCAGGTTGGAGCAGAGTCATTAAAATTATGCAGATCCCTTTAATGCTTGATTATGGGCAGCCATATTACACTAAGGAGTTAGATGAGATGTGGTTTTAGTACTAAACTCTTTTTTTTCTTACTGTTAGCTAAAATATTTGTCAGGATCTTCTGTCCACAGTGAAATCCTGTCAAGTAAAATGCAGGTTAAGTTCTGAACATCAATGACTTCTTTCCTAAGAACTTCATTTGCTGAGCCACCAAGGAATGGGATGTGTGAAAAAGCATTTGACCCGAACCTATTTAGGAAAACAATTACGTAAACTTCTTTTTATTCAATTATCCAATACTAGAATGTAAATTAACTTCTTCAAAACATTCAATCCACTCAATATTGTCTTAAGATATTTGATATGCATTTACAGTATACCTAGAGAATCATACTATCAATTTTCTGGACAGATTATCTCAAACATTTACTCACTAAATATCTACTCCTAAAACAATCACTCATTTGGATTATTTTTCAATTATAAACTTAAAGGTTTTCAATAAAACAAGTGATTTTCAAGGGACTTTTAAATAACTAAACATGTTAGTTGTGTTCAAATAAGCTCTAGACATGGGAGCTGGGTGATTTTCAGTTTAAGAAAAAGTGCTACCAATTTGTTTCCTAGACAGCTTAGAAAAAGTGGCATTGCTTAAATAATTAACTTGAAGACAGCTGCCACTTGAATTTCTGAATCTACTGCTAGAAATCATTCTCAGTGATTTAGTTTTACATTTGCTCATTTATAATATGGAATGTATAAGATTCTCTTTCATATATGTGTGTATGTACATAAACACATAAAAGAAAGAAAAGAAAAAATAATACACACATATTTATTTTGGTCATAGTTTTATGGCTGTAACAGATTATTGGCTACATTGACAATTCAGTCCAAAGAAAAGTAATATATACAAATGTGTGATTAAAGGTGATAGAAAGGTTTACAATGAAGAACTATAAGCCCCTGTCTCAAACTTCCCCTTTCCTTGATAATCAACCCATGCCCTCTATCAATTTTTTCACACTTTTCTTTTTCTGTTTTAGTTCTTTGGATGACTAAATTCTCTTCTCCAAATAATGTTGCTGCATCTAAATTTTACTGTGCTATCGACTTTATATATTAGCTATTGACTTCCTAATATGGTAGATAAGGATGAGTTCCCTTACACCTCCTCATCTACTCCTTCTGCTAGTATTGTTTAATCACTATTCTGATCGGTCAGCTATGCAAATTCAAACAATATATTTAAAACTACATTTCTTAACTCACAAACCATAGCCAACATCTCTTGACTTCACATTATATAAGCTGAGGACACCTGTAAGGGTCAGGTAGAGATTGATAATTGATAAGGACCTAAGTTGTCTCACTATCCAAGAGTGCTAGAATGACATTTCCTACTCTATAAGTCCAATGTTTTGACTCATCTCATTATTTCCTAGATACCTTAGAGTCCTTTTCAAATTCTAACATTTTTGTCATCTCTTTTGAGGTATAAAAATTATACATACAATTAGCTTCTAATTTTGAAATATTTTATATTTTAAATAGTTATTTTAAATTTAGATAAGAGTTGTAAAAATAGTAGAGAGTTCCTTTATATTCTTCACCTAGAATCTCCTAATGTTAGCATTGTACGACAATCAATATTAAGAAATAAACATTGGTCAATACTATTTACCAAACCGGAAACTTTGAGTTTCACCAGTTTTCCCAAAAGTGTCCTTTTTCTGTTCCAGGATCCAATCTAGGATCCTGAGTAGCCTTTGATTGTCATAATTCTCTAATCTGTAATAGTTCCTGAGATTTTCCTTGTCTTTCATGTCTTTGACACATTTTATGAGTAATTGCCAGACATTTTGTAGACAGTTCCTCAATTTTAAGTTTGTCTGACATATCTTTATAATTAGAATGACGTTATGGATTTTTGAGATGAATATAATAGAGGTGATAGTCTCTTTTCAGTGCACAATTTCAGGGAGTACATGATGTAGATACACATTATTACTAACAGTGTCAATCTTGGTCATTTGGTTTAGGTGATGTTTGCCATGTTTTTTTCATTAAAAAGTTACTTTTATCCCTTGACAAATAATAATATTTAGTGGAGATACCTTGAGACTATGCAAATATCCTGTTTCTCCTGAAATTTTTGGCAACTGATTTTTAAAAAAATCTTATCCATATCCAAATACCATAACCTTCAACTCACATTTAGCCCTCTTGGTAATTCAAGTACTTCCCTTCCCCTCAACTAGGGATCGATTTTTCTGGTTCTCTTCTCCAGCTGCAATCTGTTTTCACTAGTGTTCTACAAGCAAAAGTGTTTATTTCCCCTCTCCCCACAGATTAAGGCTCCTGTTCCAAAGAGAAGATAGAGGGAAAGTGTCCTGATGGAGTTTAATTCCTCTTTCTCAGTGGCACTCATCCCCATTCAGTTTTTCACCATGAGAGACACTTCTCAGGATTCTCCAATTCTCTGCCTTGAATGCCTTGCAGGGTTCATGGAGGAAAAACATGCAATAGAATGCAGGTTTCATGTCTCCTGTGATTAGTTCTCTAGTTCTAATATTTCTTCTCACTGTTTTTAGGCTCACTCATATTCATATTATATTCCAATATGTATAAATTTAAACATGAATAACTGGAAATGTTCATTGCAAACTCTATCTGTGGAGAAGGGGCTTGTAGATGGCTGTCCCCACTTGAACATGAGCATGAGGGGCACCAGACCATACTTTGTGTTCATAGAATCCAACATACACAAAATGAAAATGGTTTGTCCCTCATTTACTAGAAAGAGAGTTGGGAGGATGACTGTTCTTCATACAGAGTTTAATCTCCCTGTTTTCCACCTCCACAGTATTGCCTCTCCAGTAATCAGAGCTCTTCTGAGATTCTACTAAGCAGATCAGCAGATATATACCTGAACATATTCTAAGCTTTGGCTTTCTTGGCACTAGTTCATCTGTCAGCTCCCATGTACATTTTTTTGTAGGTTTGTATGTCTTCTAAAATATTTTTTATCATTTTTATGATTTCTTAGGAAAGAAAAGTGTTAAATGCAAGCAATCAATCATCTTGAACCAAAGCAAAAGATTTCATTTCTGATTTAATTTAAAAACTTGTATTCTCAAGGATGAATTGTAATAATAAATATACTAATTTGTGGTTATTACTCATCAAATGAGAAATTTTAGTCCTTTGCCCTTTTTTTCCCTTTTGGCCTTACCATAAATGGAGTCCCCCAGAAAGAGATATATAATGTGAAAGACTTTGAAATATGAAACAAGACATAAAGTTTCCTTTGGAAACTGTTACGTTGCAAATGCTTTTTTTTCTTTTCATACATTTGCATGAGTAGGCAGTGGGACAGAGTGAAAAGAGCAATGGGCTTAGAGTCAGTAGACTTACATTCTAATATCTACCTCAATCTGTATTTCAGTCTTCTTGTATTGGGTAGTTTGCCACGATAATTATTAAGGTCCTTTTCACTTCTAAAATTTATTTTTCTAAGCCATTGATCTCTTTATTTTGTTGTCTTTGATGGGGTTCTGGATCCTTGAAGCCATTAATTCAGTTTCATTGGTCAAAATTTTTATTTTTGGTCACCTAACTTACATAGCAAACACAATTATCATTATGTATTTCCTCCTATACTGAACAGTTTAACCATAATGCCTTCCACTTCCACAGTTGTTTTCTAAGAAAATTTTCCATGTGCATAAAGATTCAAGGCAGGATAAGGGAGGAACTTCAAGTAGTTCATTACCTCTAGGAGGCCACATTCCGTAATACATGATCCTCCTACTTAGGAAGTGGACCAGTGAATAGCAACTAACCAAAGAAAAGCAAATCTATTTAGGTTGGCCAGCATTAAAACTCTAACCAAATACGCATAAAAGGAATTAGAGAATTTATTCAAATTCCTCTCTTAGGAATGTAAACATGACCTGTAGGATCTGAAGGGTTGGTAGCAGGAGCAAGAGCTGAAAATATACACAGTAGGGGTGGTCATGAAGCTTCAGGGGTTGCAAGTAAAAATATGATTATGTTTATGTTTATGTTAAAGTAGGTTGAAACTGAAGTAGGTAAAAGATGTTCATAAAAGAAAGTGAAGCAAATGATTACAGTAAAAGCAGAAACAAGGAAAAGTGTCTATTTCAGTAGCACCAGATAGAGGATCTCCTACTGATGAGGGCTAAAGCTTAACTGGATTTTCCAAGATCCTAAACTACTTTCTAGTTTCTATGATATCTAGCTTATTTCTGGGTTCCTATTAGACAACTCTCATCCTCATTCTCATGTAGAATAACCACAATTTTACTGTTTGAAGTAAGCTTCATGAATCTCTATTTCTAGTCAACAAAATAACCTAGCGCATTCTCCAAGTAGACGATAAGCCCTTCAAGTGTCCAACAGTGTCTTCTTTGTACCCACCCCAACACATGGGGTGTAAACATCAGGGCTTTTTTTTTTTTGGTATATAGTTGATTAACAATGTTGTGTTAGTTTCAGGTGTACAGCCAAGTGATTCAGTTATAGTATACATGTATCTATCCTTTTTCAAGTTCTTTTCCCATTTAGATTATTACAGAATATTGAGCAGAGTTCCCTGTGCTTTACAGTAGGTCCTTGTTGGTTATCTATTTTAAATATAGCAGTGTGTATATGTCAATCCCAAAATCCTAATCTATCTCTCCCCCCCCACCTTTCCCCACTGGTAACCATAAATTCAAATATTATATGATATCACTTATATGCAGAATCTTTAAAAAATGATACAAGTGAACTTATTTACAAAATAGACTCACAGACTTAAGAGAATGAACTTATGGTCACCAGGGCTTCTTGCCACATTCTTTCAAGGGTTCCAGAGACTGGAAAAAAATTGATGCTCCCATCTAGAGAAGAAGTGCACATTCCTGTACTCTTTCATAGTACAATCAAGTATCAAAACATCTGCTCTTGCTACACACACTACAAGAGTAATTGGAATTTATTTAAAGTACAAATTGTGACAGGCCATAACTTCTTCCACTGGTTATCACAAAACCACTGCACTCTGAGACATTCTAAAACATTCCTGCAGTGAATCAACAGAAATCTATAAATCTAGTTAAGATGCTTGAATTTGTCCTCCCTCAGAGGACAGTAATGCAAAAGAGGTTTCAGCATAAGGTCATCAGGCATGTGATTCATGACATTTTTCTTGTTAGGTAATATCTGCTCAGAATGAATAGTCTGCAAGTTTCTTACATAGAAATAATGAAAAATAGGAAAAGAAATGTTCAGACTAGGAAAGGAAGGGAAATGAGAAATAGAAAAAGGACTTCTAGTATAATAGTGTGATGTCAAAATGTTTATAGTAAAAAATAACTTATGACATTTTATGATTTTTTGGCTTAAACATAAAAGTTTTGTCTTTAATATTACTTCAAAACATATTACTAATGCCAGTGAAACTGATTTAGTTATCTGCATAACTAAGTTTATTTTACTTTAATACATGAATATTTTATATATTAAAACACTGTTTTATTATTAATCACAAGTGAAAGTTCATGAATATAGTCATAAGTTTTGCTTGTTTTCTCAGTACTCCATATGTGTAACAAGAAAGTTAAATAGACTCTGCATAGTTTCAAAGTTTAAAAATATCCTAATAAATATCATAGTTAACATTTTCATTTAGAATTCAGGACTGATTTCTAGTTTCCAAAAACGTGAGTGAGGATATTTCTTTTTACAATCCACTAATAAATAAATCCCAGTTGCTCCTTCAATAAGATCCTGTAGTATATAAACCATCTTCACCTCCACTATTATTAAGAAGGTAAAAATATAGTGCTTTAATATATATTTATAAATTAATACAAAATTTCAGCTGTTCCAACAAATTGTTTTAATAATGATAGCTTGACTATAACATGATTTACATTCTAAGAAAATGGCCTTTTCCTTAGACCTTGAAATTGAGAGCAATTCACTATGAATGAACGCCCCCACCCCCAGGAGGAAAGTATCAATGACATTGATGGAATTGCTACACAGCAAACATTTGGTAGGCTTTTTCACATTCTGTATATGAAATTTCCAAAATAATATTGTGACATCTTTCCTTGGAAAAAAAGAAATTGAGAGTCATACTATATTTAAGTTTAGATGTTATATTTTGGTACTACTTAAGGTGAGTAAACTAGAGATAAATCTATACTGGTCCACCAGACCTAGCTTCAAAAAAAAGACATGGGAGCTTCAATTCAGGATATTACTAAGTTTAGTCTACATAAGTGAGATTTAAAAGCTGAGCCAACAGAATGGAGCCCGCATTTCCTCAGAGCTGGAACTCCTGGCTCAGGGTCTCTTCCCTCCGCCGTCACTGAACTGCCCTGGAGCCCGAGGGGAGGGCGGCCTCACTGAGGCTGCCAGCTCTGGAGGGGTCCCAGCAGCCAAAGCCGCGACAATCCTGGGGACCACGGGCCGGATCACTCATCCTGGGTTAAGCCAGCGGCCATGTCATGAGGACACTAAAGCAGCCCTAAGGAGAGATCCATGTGGCAAGGAACTGAGACCTCCTACCTACAACCACCCAGGCGTCAGGGCTGTGCCTCTGAGGTGGGAGAGCCAAGTTCAGGACAATGGTCCACAAGAGACCTTCCAACTCCACGTAATATCAAACAGCAAAAATTTCCCACAGATCACCATCTCAATGCCAAGATCCAGCTCCATTCAACGACCAGCAAGCTACAGTGCTGGACACCCTATGCCAAACAACTAGCAAGACAGGAACACAACACCATCCATTAGCAGAGAGGCTGCCTAAAATCATAATGGGATCACAGACACCCCATAACACACCACCAGACATGGACCTGCCCACCAGAAAGAAAAGATCTAGCCTCATCCACAAGAACACAGGCACTAGTCCCCACCGCCAGGAAGCCTACACAACCCACTGAACCAACCTTAGCCACTGGGAACAGACACCAAAAACAACAGGAACTACGAACCTGTGCCTGTGAAAAGGAGAACCCAAACATAGTAAGTTAAGTAAAATGAGAAGACAGAGAAACACACAGCAGATGAAGGAACAAGGCAAAAATCCACCAGACCTAACAAATGAGGAGGAAATAAGCAGTCTACCAGAAAAAGAATTCAGAATAATGATAGTAAGGATGATTCAAAATCTTGGAAATAGAATGGAGAAAATACAAGAAACGTTTAACAAGGACCTAGAAGAACTAAAGAGCAAACAAACAGTGATGAACAACACAATAAATGAAATTAAAAATTCTCTAGATGGGATCAATAGCAGAATAACTGAGGCAGAAAAACGGATAAGTGACCTGGAAGATAAAATAGTGGAAATAACTACTGCAGAGCAGAATAAAGAAAAAGGAATGAAAAGAATTGAGGACAGTCTCAGAGACCTCTGGGACAACATTAAACGCACCAACATTTGAACTATAGGGGTCCCAGAAGAAGAAGAGAAAAAGAAAGTGACTGAGAAAATATTTGAAGAGATAGTTGAAAACTTCCCTAATATGGGAAAGGAAATAGTTAATCAAGTCCAGGAAGCACAGAGAGTCCCATAAAGAATAAATCCGGGCTTCCCTGGTGGCGCAGTGGTTGAGAGTCTGCCTGCCAATGCAGGGGACACGGGTTCGAGCCCTGGTCTGGGAAGATCCCACATGCCGCGGAGCAACTGGGCCCGTGAGCCACAACTACTGAGCCTGCGCATCTGGAGCCTGTGCTCCGCAACAAGAGAGGCCGCGATAGTGAGAGGCCCACGCACCACGATGAAGAGTGGCCCCCACTCTCCGCAACTAGAGAAAACCCTTGCACAGAAACGAAGACCCAACACAGCAAAAATAAATAAATAAATAAATTTATTAAAAAAAAAAAAAAGAATAAATCCAAGGAGAAAAACGCCAGGACACATATCAATCAAACTATCAAAAATTAAATACAAAGAAAAAATATTAAAAGCAGCAAGGGAAAAGCAACAAATAACCACAAGGGAATCCCCATAAGGTTAACAGCTGATCTTTCAGCAGAAACTCTGCAAGCCAGAAGAGGGTGGCAGGACATATTTAAAGTGATGAAGGAGAAAAACGTACAACCAAGATTACTCTACCCAGCAAGGATCTCATTCAGATTTGACGGAGAAATTAAAAACTTTACAGGCAAGCAAAAGCTAAGAGAATTCAGCACCACCAAACCAGCTTTACAACAAATGCTATAGGAACTTCTCTAGGCAGGAAACACAAGAGAAGGAAAAGACTTACACTAACAAACCCAAAACAATTAAGAAAATGGTAATAAGAATATACATATTGATAATTACCTTAAATGTAAATGGATTAAATGCTCCAACCAAAAGACATAGACTGGCTGAATGGATACAAAAACAAGACCCATATATATGCTGTCTACAAGAGACCCACTTCAGATCTAGGGACACATACAGACTGAAAGTGAGGAGATGGAAAAAGATATTCCATGCAAATGGAAATCAAAAGAAAGCTGGAGTAGCAATTCTCATATCAGACAAAATAGACTTTAAAATAAAGATTATTACAAGAGACAAAGAAAGACACTAATAATGATCAAGGGATCAATCCAAGAAGAAGATATAACAATTGTAAATATTTATGCACCCAACATAGGAGCACCTCAATACATAAGGCAAATACTAACAGCCATAAAAGGGGAAATCGACAGCAACACAATCATAGTAGGGGACTTTAACACCCCACTTTCACCAATGGACAGATCATCCAAAATGAAAATAAATAAGGAAACACAAGCTTTAAATGATACATTAAACAAGATGGACTTAGTTGATATTTATAGGACATTCCATCCAAAAACAACAGAATACACTTTCTTCTCAAGTGCTCATGGAACATTCTCCAGGATAGATCATATCTTGGGTCACAAATCAAGCCTTGGTAAATTTAAGAAAATTGAAATTGTATCAAGTATCTTTTCCGACCACAACCCTATGAGACTAGATATCAATTATAGGAAAAAATTTGTAAAAAATACAAGCACATGGAGGCTAAATGATACACTACTTAATAACCAAGAGATCACTGAAGAAATCAAAGAAGAAATTAAAAAATACCTAGAAACAAATGACAATGAAAACATGACGAACCAAAACCCATGGGATGCAGCAAAAGCAGTTCTAAGAGGGAAGTTTATAGCAATACAATCCTACCTCAAGGAGCAAGAAACATCTCAAATAAACAACCTAACGTTACACCTAAAGTAATTAGAGAAAGAAGAACAAAAAACCCCAATGTTAGCAGAAGGAAAGAAATCACAAAGATCAGAACAGCAATAAATGAAAAAGAAATGAAGGAAACGAGAGCAAAGATCAATAAAACTAAAAGCTGGTTCTCTGAGAAGATAAACAAGATTGATAAACCAGTAGCTAGAGTCATCAAGAAAAAAAGGGAGAAGACTCAAATCAATAGAATTAGAAATGAAACACAAGGAACAACTGACACTGCAGAAATACAAAGAATCATGAGAGATTACTACAAGCAAATGTATGCCAATAAAATGGACAACCTCCAAGAAATGGACAAATTCTTAGACATGCACAACCCTCCGAGACTGAACCAGGAAAAATAGAAAATATGAACAGATCAATCACAAACACTGAAATTGAAACTGTGATTAAAATCTTCCAACAAACAAAAGCCCAGGACCAGAGGGCTTCACAGGTGAAATCTGTCAAACATTCAGAGAACAGCTAACACCTATACTTCTCAAACTCTTCCAAAATATAGCAGAGGGAGGAACACTCCCAAACTCATTCTATGAGGCCACCATCACCCTGTATCAAAACCTGACAAAGATGTCACAAAGAAAGAAAACTAGAAGCCAATATCACTGATGAACATAGATGCAAAAATCCTCAACAAAATACTAGCGAACAGAATCCAACAGCACATTAAAAGGATCATACACCATTATCAAGTGGGGTTTATCCCAGGAATGCAAGAATTTTTCAATATACGCAAATCAATGTGATACACCATATTAACAAATTGAAGGAGAAAAACCATATGACCATCTCAATAGATGCAGAGAAAGCTTTCGACAAAATTCAACACCCATTTATGAGAAACACCCTCGAGAAAGTAGGCATAGAGGGAACTTTCCTCAATATAATAAAGGTCATATATGACAAACCCACAGCCAACACCGTCCTCAATGGTGAAAAACTGAAACCATTTCCACTAAGATCAGGAACAAGACAAGGTTGCCCAATCTCACCACTATTATTCAACATAGTTTTGGAAAAAATCTGAAAGTGAAATGAAGAAAACACTCCCATTTACCATTGCAACAAAAAGAATAAAATATCTAGGAATAAACCTACCTAAGGAGACAAAAGACCTGTATGCAGAAAATTATAAGACATTGATAAAAGAAATTAAAGATGATACAAATAGATGGAGAGATATACCATGTTCTTGGATTGGAAGAATCAACATTGTGAAAATGACTCTACTACCCAAAACAATGTACAGATTCAATGCAATCCCTATCAAACTACGACTGGCAGTTTTCACAGAACTAGAACAAAAAATTTCACAATTTGTATAGAAACACAAAAGACCCCAAATAGCCAAAGCAATCCTGAGAAAGAAAAACGGAGCTGGAGGAATAAGGCTCCCTTACTTCAGACTATACTATAAAGCTACAGTAATCAAGACAGTATGGTACTGGCACAAAATCAGAAATGTAGATCAATGGAACAGGATAGAAAGCCCAGAGATAAACCCACGCACATATGGTCACCTTATCTTTGATAAAGGAGGCAAGAATATACAGTGGAGAAAAGACAGCCTCTTCAATAAGTGGTATTGGGAAAACTGGACAGCTACATGCAAAGGAATGAAATTAGAACACTCCCTAACACCATACACAAAAATAAACTCAAAATGGATTAAAGACCTAAATGTCAGGCCAGACACTATCAAACTCTTAGAGGAAAACATAGGCAGAACACTATGACATAAATCACAGCAAGATCCTTTTTGACCCACCTCCTAGAGAAATGGAAATAAAAACATAAATAAACAAATGGGACCTAATGAAACTTAAAAGCTTTTGCACAGCAAAGGAACCGTAAACAAGACGAAAAGACAACCCTCAGAATGGGAGAAAATATTTGCAAATGAAGCAACTGACAAAGGCTTAATCTCCAAAATTTACAAGCAGCTCATGCAGCTCAATATCAAAAAAACAAACAACCCAATCCAAAAATGGGCAGAAGACCTAAATAGACATTTCTCCAAAGAAGATATATAGATTGCCAACAGACACATGAAAGAATGCTCAACATCACTAATCATTAGAGAAATGCAAATCGAAACTGCAATGAGATATCATCTCACACCAGTCAGAATGGCCATCTTCAAAAAATCTACAAACAATAAATGCTGGAGAGGGTGTGGAGAAAAGGGAGCCCTCTTGTACTGTTAGTGGGAATGTAAATTGATACAGCCACTATGGAGAACAGTATGGAGGTTCCTAAAAAACTAATAATAGAACTACCATTCGACCCAGCAATTCCACTACTGGGCATATACCCTGAGAAAACCATAATTCAAAAGAGTCATGTACCAAAATGTTCATTGCAGCTCTATTTTCAATAGCCGGGACATGGAAGCAACCTTAGTGTCCATCAACAGATGAATGGATAAAGAAGATGTGGCACAGATATACAATGGAATATTACTCAGCCATAAAAAGAAACGAAATTGAGTTATTTGTAGTGAGGTGGATGGACCTAGAGTCTGTCAAACAGAGTGAAGTAAGTCAGAAAGAGAAAAACAAATACCGCATGCTAACACATACATATGGAATCTAAAAAGGAAAAAAAAATGGTCATGAAGAACCTAAGGGCAAGACAGGAATAAAGACACAGGCCTACTAGAGAATGGACTTGAGGATACGTATGGGGAGGGGGAAGGGTAAGCTGGGACAAAATGAGAGAGTGGCATGGACATATATACACTACCAAACGTAAAATAGATAGCTGGTGGGAAGCAGCCGCATAGCACAGGGAGATCAGCTCAGTGCTTTGTGACCACCTAGAGGGGTAGGATAGGGAGGGTGGGAGGGAGATGCAAGAGGGAGGAGATATGGGGATATATGTATATGTATAGCTGATTCACTTTGTTATAAAGCAGAAACTAACACACCATTGTAAAGCAATTATACTCCAATAAAGATGTTAAAAAAAATAAAGTGATACCAGGGCTGACTCATTTACATGCCCATTCTTTCCCTCAGAATCACTGATAAATCTCAAGTTGTTGGGAATAGAAATATTTAAGACACAAATCAAAAATGCCTCCAGACCCTTTTTCTCTACTTTATTTTTCAAGGTGACAGCAGTTGTTTTTATAATAGAAATGTTGCCGCATTCTATCCCTTCCTAAAATTTTTTCATAGATCTTTATTATCTGCTGATTAAAACCCAAACTCATGAGAATGGTGTGCCAACTCCCTCAGTACCTGACCCTAGCCCTTTCCCCATGTATCATTCACCCTAAACAGAACATTTCTGGGCTCCTGTTTTGCTTGATTATAAGGTCCCTGAGTAAATGTATACAGTGTCATTCATCACTCTTTTTCAGTAAAAGTGCCTGATATATGGCCCATGCTCAATAAATTCCATCTGCTAGGCAAAAACTGTTCCACCCTGATGCCTCCAAATTTTGTCCCTGTCCCCGTCTAACAACTATTATCTGATCATCACCTTCCAATCCCAGTGTCACCTCTTTCTTGATCTAATCTTATAGAAGCAGTATTGGGTGTTCCCTACATAATTTTTATAGCACTTATATCACATTATAATAATATATTTACATTTAAGTCTTCCCTACTGCACCAAGTATAGAGACTATGATTCTTTTTTCATGACCTTAATATTGAATCAAAGTGAAATCCTTAGCCCCATACTCTAAGACTTCAGATCCAAAGACCAAAGTCACATTGTATCCTGAGTCTTCTTATGCCAGCCCTTTCCACCTCACTTAGGGGCAACTCTCCATTTTATCTTCCCCCTTTGCTTCTGAGTTGAGCCAGTCTCCAATACTGTGTTTCTCCTTGTGGCATAGCTCCTTAGTTTTGACTGGTGACCTCTGTGCATCCCTATAAAACCAATCTAGAGAACACAAGTCCCTCTTATATTTTCACTCATACTATCCCTCCTTCTAGGTTAGAAAGCCCTGTAGAGAATTAGAGTGACCTCTGCCCACTCCCCTGACTCCCAAGAACTGACCACTGCCTGGGTTTCATCTCTGCCGTTATGCTCCATTCACCTGATTTAATATTGAATACCAGCTGTAACTGCATCAAAGCTGAGCCAGTTGTCTCTTAGACAACTGGCCTGTCAGGTCTTTCAGGAGTCAGTGACTGTACTCGGATTAGCTTATGTTCAGCTCTAAAGACAAGGAACAAAGCCACTTCCTCCTTCTGTTATCCTCTGGATCCACCAGCTCAGAGCTGCAACAAGCACAGAGCATCATGCTTCACCATGAAGTTATCTCAAAATTTGAAAAACAAGGCTTCATCAAGCCATTTGGCAAAGCCTTTTCTGACATCATCATGTACACACACGCACACACACACACACACACACACACAAACATAAGTTAGATGTAGCAACATAAGTTAGATGTAGGTACAATAAAGTGGACAAACACATAGTTAATTTTTCATACCCAAAGGGTACTGAATAATGTGCTATGCATCATTCCAGAGTTTTATAGTCAGTGCCACATGACTCTGTCTTTAGCCTTTTCCTGTTCAACATTTTAATTCCTGATGTGAGGAAAGATACAAATTTTATCACTTTTGCTCACACATCCAAGTTATTTAAATGAATTGGATAATGGAATCAAAATTTCATAAAAATCTCAGAATCCTAAAATAATATACTATATATTTCAAGATGAAACTTAATTTAAAAAATGCAAAGTCTTACACTTAGATAAATGATAATTCCAATATTTCAATGTGGAGACTATGGTTTATTAACAGAACTTACGGAAAAGAGTGGGATTTTTCATTAAATATACTTCTATAATACATATTTTTGTTTGGTTCACTGTTTTATTTGCCTAGAAGAGACTCCAGTGCATAGTAGACATTCAATAAATAGTATGAATGAATGAGTCAGTTATAAGTCCTGACTACTACAAAAAGCCACTGAAACTTTAGGTCGCAATAGAAATGGACAGACAATAGAGCAAGAGAGGGGACGGTCCTGTCTGTTCTTCATAACCAGACCACAACTATAGTAGGATTATGTCCAGGTCTGAAAACACTTTAAAGTGGATGTGTGAAGCCAGATTATTCATAGGGAAGCTGCCAGCATGATGATGGTACTCAAAACCTAGCAAAAATCCCAGAAAACAGAGGTGATCATTAGGGCCACCATCTTTAAATGTACAAAAAGTTGTTTATGTGGAAGATGGGTCACATTAATTCTGGAGAGTGTCAGTGTGGAAAACTAAAAACAAGTGACAAGGAGAAAGGTTTCAGCTCAATATAATGGAAGGATTTTCTAGAAGTAAGATGCCAGAGATGCCTTAAAAACTAAGAAGTTCCTGCATTTTGAGGTATGATAGGATAAGATGGAGAACCACTAGTGAAAATGTTAGAGGGAGGAGTAAGAACACCATAAATTTTTGGACTTAAAATATTTGGTACCTCCAGTCCTTACTCTTTTAATTATTCCTAAATGAGATTCTACCAAAGGTGAAAAAAATGTTCTTACAACTCACAAAAAACATGAAGAGATAAAGCAGAAAATACAACAAATTTATTTATCAATAAGTCATATATATTTCAAGGATATGAGCCTGATGTTTATCAGAGTAAATGTGATGAACTAGAACAATGTAGTGATGTAAATGTATTTCATTTTCACCTGTCATTTTCTAGAAACAAACTTATAAATAAATGAACAAGGATAAAGGCCATTTTATTCTAATGATTTAACAATTAACCAATAATATTAATAAATGGTAATACAAATGAAAAATTACAATATATTAATGAAAGAAGGGTTCTTAGCAGTTAAGATATAATCTAAGCCAATACTTTACAAAAGTTCCCCAAAGCATTGTCTAGACTCTGATTAAACACCAGCAGTATTGAGAAATTCATTACCTCAATCCATTTTGAGGTCTAGTCTAATAGTTAGAAATCATTTTACATAGGGACTGCCCTGGTGGCCCAGTGAGTAAGACTCCGTGCTCCCGATGCAGGGGGCCTGGGTTCAATCCCTGGTCAGGGAACTAGATCCCGCGTGCATGCCACAACTAACAGTTCACATGCCGCAACTAAGAAGTCTGCATGCCACAACGAAGATCCCATGTGCCGCAACTAAGACCCGGCACAGCCAAAATAACTAATAAAATAAATAAATAAAAATTCTTTAAAAATAAATTATTTTATGTAAAGTTAAAGCTTCCCTTCTCATAATTTCCACCTATTCAGCCTGGTCCTGCCCTCCAGAGCTTCATAAAATTAGTCCAAATCTCTCTACACGTGGCCATCCCACAACTAATCAAAGACAGCTATCAAGCTCCTAATTCTTTCATTCTCCAAGCAAAATATCTTCAGTTCTTTCATATCTGCTCCCAGAAAGTGACCCAAAACCAAGGAGTCCTTTAAGCAAATTGAGGAGTGTATATGGCTAGGCAATGAGCATGGAACACAGTGCCCTGGTGAGGTCTGCCCAGTGTGGAGTTGAGCTGCTATAAGCATGCCTTCATTGTGGACATTGAACTCCCTGTTATTTTCAACTACAACTAAAATACCTTTCAGTACTCAACATAAATCACTGCATTACCTAGCAGCGGTCCCGGTCAAGACAAGGAGCTATGTAATTAGTACCATGAGGTTCCTACACATTTTTTGGGGAAATATGTGAGGTATAACTCAGTCAATAAGGTGTGGGAGGCAAATATTATTATACCCACTCACAGACAAGAAATGTGATACTCAGAAATTGAATGACTCAGTTAAGTTTGTACAGCTAAGAAAAAGAAATGAACCTAGAATGACCTGAATCTAGTGCGGCATACTTTTCATTGCACCATGCTACCTTCCTGAATCTCTATTCCATGATCTCTATACCATAACTTATAACAAATAAAATTATTCACATAGTAACATAGTATTAGAGTACAAAATAGTTTAAATATAACTCTATTGTTTGTTTTTTTATCCTCCCATGTACATTTTAAAAGTATCTGAACAAAAAGTTGATGGCTTGTTTAGTACTTCCACACAACAAAGTTTTTCTTACAATATTTTTTAAAAAGCTACCTTTAATTCAAACTGGCAGGTAATTTTTCTAAAGGGTCTAGAATGATGAAAATAGCATTTTATGCTAAGACTCTTGAGACTGTAAACAAAATAAGAAGAATTATGTGTTTGAACAAAAAATTATGAACTATCATTTCAAAATTTATTAGCATAGACCTAAAAGCCATTTAAAAGATTGAAAATGATACAGTTTTTCACTAGCTTTTCAGCTTCTTTCCAGCAGGGAATTGACAAATCCATTAGAGCCGCAAACCTATGTCTGCAGAGCGGGTTCAGGGATAAGCTCAGAGACATGTAGGTGCACCTACAATCATTTATTTTTTTTAATTGCTGTGGTATATTGTGGGATGATGTCACAAAGTTCATGTGGCAGAGAACCACATTCCCCCTGAATTCACTGAGATTTCTGTAACCAGTTCTAGTGCAGCTTTGGGGGAAATTAGGTGAAAATCTATCATTTCTGCTTACTAATTATCTCTCAAGATTGGTAACATTATGTCAGTTAGTTATGTCAGGGTGACCCTCATGGTTTAGCAAAAGATGATTGTTTTGTACATTTGGCCACAATGACTCAACTTCTCACCTTCCCAGACAGTGACACTCTCCAGGGTCATCTGAAGGTCTGGCATTTTACCTTGTCATATTTTACCACATTCTCTTGCCTCTTGCTCTCAGGAGTGTCATTTGTCCCTATTTGCCTTGATTCACACTCCACAACCTGGAAAATTTTTCGTCTATAAAACATTCATTAAGTTGTGGAGGAAAATATTCCCGTATGGTTTTAGTCTCGCAAAAACAATTGAAAGAAGCTTCTCCCTGGAGAATTTAACCACCTTTCTTCTAAAAGTGCATGGCTTGAAACAACCACAAACCTCCAATTATTGTGGAACATTATGAAATCATGGAAAGAGCACTAGACTTAAAATCAGAATATGTGACCTTGATTCCAGTCTCCGTCACTTAGCTTGGTAAAGTCACTTTATCTCTTGAGTCTGGGTTTTGTTCACTGTTAGGTATGAAAACAATACCTACTTCAGAGCTATGGTCGCAAAAAAATTAGACAAATCATGTAAAAGTAAGTAGGTATCCAAAATGCGTGAATTTTCTACCTAGAGATATAATTTTCCTGACTAAGGCTATTGACTTTTTAAGTCCACAGAGCTCCAACTAAACATAGATGTTCATCAAACAAAAATTATTATCCGGGGAAGTAAGAGCCAATATGTTAACAGAAGGTGGTAAAACCTTTACTGAGTAAAATTAAATGTGTTCTACTAACTGCACTTTACATATTAAAAACATTATTAGAAAAAAATCACAGG
Organism: Eschrichtius robustus; assembly: GCF_028021215.1. Taxonomy (NCBI): domain Eukaryota; kingdom Metazoa; phylum Chordata; class Mammalia; order Artiodactyla; family Eschrichtiidae; genus Eschrichtius; species Eschrichtius robustus. Next base: position 98,314,515 of record NC_090831.1, on the reverse strand, counting down.
AGTATTATAACCTACCAGACTTTTTTTAAGCCAGGAAGACTTCTTTTCAAAGCTCCATATTTTACATTCTGTCAGAAATAAAATCTCAAAACCCATCGTAATCAAAGACTTAAGTGCAGAGTTATATCTGTAGGTCACAGGGAACTGAAATTTGATTAGAAAAAATACTATCCTAGCTCCTTCTTCCTCCCCTATGCCCCATCATTTCCTTACTAATAACCCTTACCATAATTAGTTCTTGTTGGATATAGGATGGCATGAATCAGATCTAATTTTGATGATAAATTAGCTATATATTTTAAATAGAGAAGTACAATGTTCTTGATATCGAGATGTCTGCTTTATCTTTTTTAAAAGAGATAAAGTTTCCTGCAATTATGTCACTAAGGAGAACTGGTGGGAAGAGAGTTGGATGACTTTAATTATTTGGTCTAAATTGACAAAGCTCCTGTTATAACAAGATGGTCAATACTTACAGGAATGTAGCCACAGGATTTTTACTGTTATATACATAGATACTTATTTCTGTAGTGCCATAACATGGTAAGGAAAGAAAGTCTTTTTTCTATGGAAAAATCTAGATTGGGCAATTCTGAGTCCACTTCTATCAACCCTCAGAGAAGTCATGGCTCGTAAGAGTGGGGCTAAGAAGGGCGCTAAGGATCTTCATGTGTAAAATTTAAATAATGGAAGACTCACTCAGAAATCAAAGGGAACTCGTGTGTTTACAAAATGAATACACTGGCAGTAGAAGGGGATATTTTCTCATTTTTAATACAAAGCGTTTTTCTCTTGAGAAGTAAGTGATAAAGCTACTGAATATTTCCAGGTGTCTAAAAAGGCATACAGCAAGCTGGATGCTTACTTGAGTTCAAGTTAAAAGAGGCCAGCTAAACTTTCCAAATGTAAGTATTGTTTGATATCAACAAGAGGGACCCAAAGCCTGAAATCCTAAGGTAATGTGGAATAACGATAGCTGTGAGACATGCATCCAGTGCAGACTTCGTTGTGTCACCACCTCAGTCTTCCTGCCACCAGGCTACCCCTTGAGGGCCCCAGTATATTAATCACAGAGAACAAAGCAAAATTACCATTAACCCACCTGAACTGGATTTTTCCCTCAAATCTGTAAATAATCGTTTGCTTTCTTCCCTAAAGGAATTTGGTACTGCTTTTATTTACTGCTATGAGTAGAATTATATCACTCACCTTTCAAATAGTACAGGGAGAGCTCTACAATCTGTTAACACTTGACTTTGACAGTTACTCTTAATTTATATTCATTTTACTTTGGCAGTTACTCACCATGAGTAATGATTTTCCTTCTTTCTATTTTTCTGTTTTTCTTAACACATGTTATTTTATAATGAATCTCTAAGTAGTCTACTTTCTTCTCATCCAATGTGCATATAATTATATTCAGGTATTAATTTTCTGTATTTACCTCATGTTCTATGCCTCGTTTTTAAATTTTAGTACATTTTTTTCTGTTGAAAACTGGCAAAATATCCACAAGGAAGCATGCAATCACAGTTCTCTTGTACTCAAGAGAATTGAAATACTTACTATGATTTACTTTTAGTGAACTTTTGAGTTTGAGTAATAATTTTATTATTTCTATCCACATAGTAACTTTTATATTATATTTCATCCCTATTAAAGTATTTAACAAAGGCACTAATTTGGAACTATTTTCTATCCCTATTAAAACTCTGTTAGAAAAGTCCGTGAGTTGTGCTCCGTATCTTTCCTAATGCTTCGAAGATAAATATGACCATTTAAAATCCCTCAGCATAAAATGAGTTATTTCTACCAGGATCATAATTTTTGAAGACAGTAGAATTTTTTTCAATTTCCCAGGTATTCTTCTTCAGAGATGTGTCATACATAGCAGTCTCTGTCCCTGTGTTACTTCACCTAATAAAACGTGGCATAACATAGCAAATTACAAGCATATGCAATTAGAAAATTTGTCACATGTAAGACAAAATATCTTCTTTTCTAAATATGCGAAGCTCAGCTCCTGAGAGTCTATATCTACTTTAAGGATATTTTTAAAATTACAGAAAACAATTTTGTTTGGTAATGTGGCAGGTTGGGGAGGAAGGGAAGGATGACCAAGAACAGGAAAACATTCACTTATAAGTTTGCCAAATTTATGTCTAAGTGAATTAACCACATTGTCCAAATATAGATAACTGAGACAGTTAATATTTCCTCTATATTTTCCTAAGGAACCCTTCCTGGAACATTTACATACTTCAATTTTCCAAGATCTGGAAAAGATCTCTTATTATACTAATAAACTTGGGGAGCAGAAAGGGGCACAATTAGGGATATTTTGCACTTTTTCCTCTGGACCGGCATGCAGTTAAGCAGTCCCTAGGCTGGCTTGCCACACTTTCATAGATTTTGCTGGGAAGGAGATAACTAGTCCAAATGGATTTAGACAGTTTATTACTTCCGGCACAGCAGGCAGCATGAGCTTCATGTTTGCGTGGTTCCCTTTGCCCCCACCAAAGCCACAGCAGGGTGAAGAGGCAGGCCCAGGTAGATGCTGCACACAGAGTGAATCTGTCACAGCTGAGAAACACTGAACTTAGGAAATGCCCAACCTGCCATCTGGCTCCACCCAGCTATGATATTTAAGGCCAACAACCTATAGATTCAGGTCCATCCAAGGCCTAAAATGATCCTGCCTGAATAGGTCCAGCGGTATTTCCTTGGCTAGGTTTAAAACTTATTTTCCTGATGGCGCAGTGGTTAAAATCCGCCTGCCAATGCAAAGGACACGGGTTCGAGCCCTGGTCCGGGAAGATCCCACATACCACGGAGCAACTAAGCCCGTGCACCACAACTACTGAGCCTGCGCTCTAGAGCCCACAAGCCACAACTGCTGAGCCTGCGTGCCACAACTACTGAAGCCCGTGCACCTAGAGCCCGTGATCCTCAACAAGAGAAGCCACTGCAATGAGAAGCACTCGCACCGCAACGAAGAGTAGCCCCTGCTCGCGGCAACTATAGAAAGCCCACGCGCAGCAATGAAGACCCAGCACAGCCAAAAATAAAATCAATTAATTAATTAATTATTTTTAAAAAGCTTATTTTCCTGCCCAGAGCATGCTGTGCTTAGGGTAACCCTCTGAACAACTTTAATCAAAAGATTAAAATAAGCTACCATATGTAAGTTACCCAATATACCGTAAGTATCCCAGCATCCTATTGAACACCAATAGGTTTTGTTTCCTCCTTCCTTACAATAGTTTTGCCTTCATAAATTTGGTTGTCCTCCAGTTTCTCCTTTAAAGCAAAGCAAAACAAACAAACAAAAAGCCTAGAGGCCTACCTAAACCCCAGTCCACTTGGCTGAGACACTGATGTCATATTTCACTCCTATCAGTTCCACAATTTTACATCCCAATCTCCGCTAGCTAGAATTCTATTATAACTCAGATATCTTCCAAATTCAAACCATCAGCATATAGCTGACTATAACCACTACTTTTTTTCCTAAGATACCTCTTACCACCTTACAGCCTTGGACAATCTCTACTGTGGCACTGACATCAGCCAAGCCTGAACACAGATTGCAACTCATGTTTGGATACAACGATTTAGATTCCTGACCATTCTATAGGGAAATGTTCTATAGGATTAAAGACCTTCCCCAACCCCAATTACATCCCTGTTCTACTTATCCTCTCCTTGCCAAGTTACAGCATACTTCAAGTGCTGAAATTTTATGAATCCTAAAGCAACGAGGGAAAAAACAGATCCTAGTTTTTTTATATCTCCTATAAGTTCCCTTCATCCATTTATAGAAAATGGCCCTTTTGGAAACAGGTGCAGGATTTCTGCTTCCAGTATTAATAATTAAGCTCTGATTCCTTCGTGCAGATAACTGTAAATACTGGGGGAAAAACATTTGAGGACACTGCAGAGTGAACATTCAGAGTTTGGAGAACAGTCAACACATGGAAGAAGGGAACTTCACAGGGTAAGTTTTTCATCTTTCTAACTTTAATTTGAGGACAGTCAATGACTGGCACCTGGCCAAAAACTTATATTCTTTGTGGCCTAAAGAACCAAAAGACAGAGTTAGGGACAACCAAAAGTATAAAGTGAGTGAAGATCCAAGAAAGGAGAAAGCCAGAGAATGAACCCAAAGTTTGTGTAAATATTCTGCCAAAATTTCTTGCTGAATCCTGAACCATATATGAGCAAGACAAACTCAGAGCAACCCAGTTAAAGGTAAGAGAACTGACCTGGGAGTTGAACTGATACCAAAAAGACCAACTTTATAGTGAGTTAGGCATAACAGGCAAGTTAATTGCCTGCTTAAATAAAAAAAAAATTTTTTTAAAAAGCAACACACTTTGGAGGAATATAACAGAACCTAGAGTCTGCATGACATAACATTCAAAATACCCATAACATTGTATAGGCCAAAATTACTTAACTTATGAAGAAATAAGAAAATGAGACTCATAATAGCAGGGCCCTGGATTAGGGTTAGTCAAGCAAAGCATCTAGAATACAAAATTAAGGAAGCACTCATTCTCAGGGTCCTGGAGGTGCAAAGTCAGCATCTAAAAGTAAGGGACTTCTTAAATTTTGTGTCCTAGTAAGCTTACTTGTCTCACTCTAGTTCCAGCCCTGACCAAAAGAGAGCACCTAGAGATGACTAAGATATTGGAATTAGTGGGCATGGATTTTAACTCAGCTATTATAAGTACGCTTAACGTGACACTTGCTTAATGTACTCATAACAAAAGGAAGTGTAGAAAATCTCAGCAGAAAAATAGAAAATGTAAAAAAATAAAAAACCCTAAATGGATAAAACTGATAAAATAAAATACATAAAATAAGTAATTCATTAGATGGTATTAAGAGTAGAATAGAGGTGACAGAGGGAAGAGTCAGTGAACCTGAAGATAGATCAATAAAGATTGTCCAATCTGAATATCAAAGAAGAAAAAGTGAAAAAAAAAGTTAATAGAGTCTCATGTACCTGTGGGAAAAGATCAAAGTCTAGCATACATGTAATGCGAGCCCCAGAAAAAGAAGACAGAGAATGGGACAGTAAAATATTTGAAAAAATAATGGCTAAAATTCCCCCAATTTAGTGAGAGACATACATTTATAGATTCAAGAAATTTAAAAGTATAAAAACAAAGAAAACTATGACTAGCCACATCACAGTCAAACTGCTAAAACCAAAGATAAAATGAAAATATTGAAAGCTTCCAGAGATGAACAACACATTACACACAAGGGAACAACAATTAGAATTTTTACTGAGTTCTCATCAGAAACTGTGGAGACCAGAATATAGAAGAAAAAAATCTTTAATGTACTAAAAGAAAAATACCATCAATCCAGACTTCTAAGACATCAAAAATATTCTTTAAGAATGAAGGCAAAATAAAGACATTTTCAGATAAAAGAGGACTAGGAAAATTTGCCACCAGCAGACCCTTACTATAAGATATGCTAAAGGAAATTCTTCAAGATGATGAGAAATGATTCCAGACAGAAAACTGGATGCTCAGGAAGGATTGAAAAGTATCAGAAATGGTAAATATTTGAGTAAATATAAAATAATATTTGATTTGCATTTCCTTAAAGCACATATGATTGGCTTAAGCAAAAATTATAAATTATCTTGTGGACTTTATAATGACTATAGAGGTAAAACATGACAAAAGGACAGGAGGTAGCTAAACAGACATTTAAAGTGTAGCCAATTTTCTCCCCTCCATTTTATGTGAATTGGTATAATATTGACTTTAAGCAAATAGTATTCCGTGGAAAGGGAAGGAAGTTATTATTCAGCATGACACAGTGACAGACACAATACCAGGCACTCCATGTGTAAACTGTATGGTAGAACAATATATTTGAAAAACTTTTTTTTTTCTTCAATTTCCTTATATACCTAGGCTATTCATTCCCTTGTTTACTTAGCCAGTGCCTCAGAGAAGGAATGACACAGAGGAAAGGACAGAAATAAAATAGTATTTTTATTTTAAAATTTTAGGCTTTATAAGACAAGCTTTTACTCAGAGTAAGGTAGAAAGTCATAGGAGATCCAAGAGCAGAGGAGTGAGAAGATATGCCTTTCCTTAGGAAAAATCTCTCTGGATGTTCTGTTGAGAATAAACTGAAGGCATGGCTAGAGTAAAAGCAGGAGGAATGGTGGGGAGGATATCATAATAATCCAGGTGATTGGTGAAGGAAGTTGGACCAGGGTGACAGCAGTAGAGAAAGTGAAATGCAGTTGTATTCTGGATATATTCCAGGATGGTAACATATCAGTGAAATAAAGAAGATGTGATACACACACACACACACACACACACACACACACGTACACAATGGAATATTACTCAGCCGTAAAAAAAAGAATGAAATTTTGCTATCTGCAACAGCATGGATGGACCTGGAGGGTATTATGCTTAGTGACGTTAAGTCAGACAGAGAAAGACAAATACTGTGTGTTTTCACTTATATGTGGAATCTAAAAAATAAACGAATTGAATATAGCAAAACAGAAACAGACTCAGATTGGAGAAAGACCAGTGGTTACCAGAGGGAAGAGGAGTGGAGGAAGGGGCAAGGTAGGGAAGGGGATTGGGAGGTACAAACTATTAGGTATAAAATAAATAAGATATAAGAATGTAACGTACAGCACAAGGAATATAACCAATAACTTTAAATGGAGTATAATCTATAAAAATGCTGAATCACTATGTTGTACACCTGAAACTAATGTAACATTGTAAATCAAATATACTTCAATAAAAAAATTAAGTCTATGCAAACTTCAGTTGGATCCAGCTGCACAAATAAACAACGTATGTGTGTCTACATGCTGAGCTATGTTATACTGACTGTATGGTAGAAATATGATAGCAATTCTAAGATACATATCAGATGGTAATGAGATGCTTCATAGAGAAAGTGTCTTTGATCAGGGATCTGAAGATGCGATAAAACATGGAGAGATGGAAGGAAGGAAGGCTTTCTAGCTGAACTCAACAAGGAGACTAACGCCTCAGAGGCATGAATGGCAGGTTCACAGGACACTAATGCCCTTCTCCGAGTTCCAAACGTTCTGTGTCTTGAAATGAGTGATTTTCAATGGGGTGGGAATGGGAGGCTTTTGTGGGCTCTCCCTCTGAAAGAGAGTTTTGCTTAATTTGTGAAGGATGGGTAGTTTGAAGAAACACATCTGCCAAAGACCCCAATTTAAATTTAAAACTATGGGTTCAGGTGATTTATAAGATGGTTCTGTGAATGGAAATATAAAGTTAGAACATTTAGTTTCCAAGGTCAAGAAGGAATGCATCACTTGTTTAGCGAGAAGGAATGCATCAATTGGTACTACCAGTCGAGGGAAGGAGAACAGCATCTGCGATTTTCCAAGAAACTACTATGTGTGAGACACTCTGCTAGGCTCTTTACACGGTTGTGTGTTTAGCGCTCTGGAACAAGTTAGAAAGTAGGTATTTTCACCCTAATTTTACAGATGAGAAAATCGAGTCTCTGTAAGATTATATAACTGATTCAAAAAGGTCTGCCTCATGCTCTTTTAAACAACTAATCCTTTTTCCACCAGTCCGTTTTTTCTTAACAGACCTTAATTCAACATCATTTCCTCCTGTTTTGCTTTGAAATATATATATATGTATATATATATACATGTGTATGTATATACGTACATATATATGTATAATTGAATGATAGATAGAGATGTGTATTGATAAAGATAAGTAGATAAAAATAAATTTTCTATTCATATTTTTTAAAGTTAAGTGATATGTAGCCTAAAGTACAGAGGATTGTGGATCACCGCTTCCTTCTACCATAACATCTAGTGGGACATATTTTACTATTCTAAATAATAACTGGAGTTTACAAAGCACTTATATCCATAACAGCATATAACAGTTGATTATGAAATCCCATTATCTATTGCTTCCTATTATTTTGTTATTACTACATATTGTTTGTCACACACGAGTTATTTGAAATCACTAATTATAACAGATCCTCAGGGAGAAATGCTATTCTCTTTAGAAGTCTCTGCTTCACTTTGTGGTTTCCAGGAGTATATCAGAGTAAAATCAAACAAACAAAAACAAAACAACAGAGAATGAACATAGTTTAATTTCAGAAAACATATGGAAAATAATGTGATAACCAGCATTCAATTTCCCCAAAACAGTTCGTTCTGTAAGTCATTTTATTTCTATATGCCCAGCTGCTGCTATCCCTGCAGTATATATCTTTGTCCTTAGGTGAGCACTCAGAAATGGAACTGCCATCTCTAGAACACCCACAGCCACAAGCTGCCACTTGTGCATTTTTCTTTTTTACCACCTAGCTGTCCTTTCTTTCCACCTCCTTCATAAATGCCTTCTCATTCACTGTTCTCTCTATAGATCCTTTTATGCTTGTTTCGCAAAGCCTTTAACATCACCTGCCCTTACAAGCTCCAGGTGATTTATGATTTAATTCTGCTCAAATTTCCATTCCATTCTCTGGTCTCCATTAATACGTTCAGCCTTAAGACAACCAGGAAGTCATATGCCCCTTCTTCCCACATATTTTGTGAATAATGGCATTTTGGTTGATCACTTCTGTGACCTGGCTTCCCACATCTAAGCTCTCCAAATGCCAGGGCTCATGCTCGAAGCTCTCATATTTTAAATATGTGCTACAGCCCTGTAAATGCAATGACCTCTTTCTTCCCCTGTTAAAATTTGCATTATGTATCTTATTTCTTTTTCATTTTTTCAAAGATATACATCTACTAAAATCTAGCCTTCCTGCATTTAGACATTATTTTACGTTACTGTTATAGCCACATTGTAATCCTCCTATTATTGTTTCATTTCAGAACGATATGTAATACTGGCTGGCTTGACAACGTTACCATTCAATTTCTCTAACATTATCTTCCTTATTTCAGGGCAAACCCTTTCTAATATAATTCAAGAATCATCTTTCTATGTTCTGGATACGATTTTTCAAATATTTTCTCCTAGTCTGTGGCTTGTCCTTCCATTCTCTTACCTGTTCTTTTCATAGCAAACATTTTTAATTCCAACATGTACGTGAATGTATATATCAGCATTATTTACAATTTCCCCAAATTGGAAATAACCCAAATATACTTCAATGAGTGAAGAATAAACAAACTGTGGTATATCCATACAGAGCAATTCTATTCATCAACAAAAATGGATGAAGTACTACTATACACAACAACTTGAACCTCAAAGGATTTGCTAAGTGAAAAAAATAAGTCTTAAAGGTTACATACCATATGATTCCATTAATATGACATTCTGGAAAAAAAATATTGGAATAGGGAACAAATCAATGGTTACCAGGGGTAAGGGTAGGGGAGAGGGTCTGATTAAAAGAGTCAACAATAGAGAATTATCTAGCATGTTGCAATTGTGCAATAACCAGATGAGACGGTAGTTACAAAAATCTATGCACGTGTTAAAATTTATAGAACTTAATGCCAAAAATAGTGAATACTACAGTATGTAATTTTTTAAAAGAGTAAGATACTAAAAGCTGAAAGGAAATCAGCTTTGACTCTACTCACAGGCATCCATCAGCCATACCTCATAATTTCCTCCAAATAGTAATAAGCCCCCAAGAAAGGGTGTACTGCCCTATACACCAGCTAAACAATTTATGCTGACTATCGCAATTCTGCTTATATTAATTACCTGAAGTCATTCCAACTGAAAAACAAATGCTCATAATAATTATCATAATAATATAATAATCATCATATAATATTCAGATTAGAAACAATATGACTAATTTAGGATGGTGTCCACATGAATCATCCTTTTTTTCCTAAAGTCTTTGGCCCTCCACCTGCAGACTTTCAGCTGTGTATCTTTTACTAACTTCTCTTACTCAGCCTGTCACCTGGATTTATTATTATTTCCCATGTGCATATTGCAAAATTCAATCATTTTTATTTATTTATTTCCACTAAATTGCGAACCCATTCAGAGGATAAATGACATCTTAAATTCCTCTTGTATCTACCACATTACCTAATTCAATGATGCGCACAAAGATAGAGCTCAGTAAACACTTGCCACTTGATCTTTTACTGTATATTTCTTCTGTCACCAGATGACCCAGGGCACTTCTGGACCCCGTGCATCACCAGACTGGATCCTGGTTCTCCTCAAAACATAGGTTAGAGGGCTCTTATTTTTTAGCTTTGTTTTGTTTTTGCATTTCCCCATTATGTAAACTCAAATGCACATCTCAGATATCTCACATCTTTTAATGCTTTTATTTATTTTTTCTTGTATGAGAGAAAGAAAGAGCACATCAAATTAATGAATAGAGTGGTGGTCAGTCCTCATTTATAAACAGTGATTTTTGTCAAATGTTTATTGAAACATTTAAGTATCTAGCAACTGATGAACATCTAACAGTGGTTAGTAAATTAGTAGTTTGTTTTGTATGGCTTATCAGTTTCTAACCTACTTATTCATTTAACAAAAACTAGTGTCATAATGAAGGGATACTGGAACATAAAAATAGTTGCTGGAACTTGAAAATATCTTGGAAAAGTCAAGAATTAGACAATAGCTATGTATCAGATGAACTTCGTGACATAGAAAAAGTGGAATTTTCAGCTAGGAACATGAAAGTCTGGAACGGGTGCTAATAGAGTAGCCACTAACAATATGTAATTATTTAAATTTTAATTAATTAAAATTAAACATAATTTTAAAATTCAGTTCCCCATTCACACTATCCACATGGCAAGCACTCAGTAGCTACATGTGGCTAGTGGCTACCATATTGGAGAACACAGATATAGAATATTTCTATCACTGCCGAAAGTTCTATTGGAGCAACAATAGATGGTGGGCATGAGAATGCATAGAGGAAGAGAAAAATGTTCTCTGGAGTAAATCTGTAACTTAATTAATAAATTAAGTTTAAAATTATTAAATTTGGAATTCTGTTAAAATATTTTTGGTTAACTGAATAATAATTATACTAAAAATTGTGCAGAATTACTAAAATCAAAATGAACTATTATAGTCCCTAAACATATATTGAGTACCTTGTGACTAAAATATTTTCAAGGAAAAACATTAAAAACTCAAGTTTCCAAGGCTTCTAAAACTTTTTACTAATGTAAAAAAATATAAATCTTTTTAGTTATGTAAAAATGCCATTTTTCACCATAAAAAAGGATACTTAAAAGTCACAGGAGGAACCATACGTTTTTATTTTGGCTAAAAACAATACTTTCTTACTGTGAAATTATCTTTAACTGTAAGTTAAATTCTTCCTTGTTGATATAGTGAATTTTCCGTGTCAGGAATTAAAAATATATATATATATTCATAAGCCCTTAACAAAATCATATATTTGCTATATTTGAATCTTGAGTAGTGCAGCATAATCTTGGACATTTAATCATTCAAATGGAGTTGGACTGAAAAGTACCATTGCACTCTCTTATAAAGAATGGGTTTGCTAAATAAATTGAGTAATTTCCCCAATTGACAAAATATCTCCAAAGTCATTTTTAGCACTAAAATTCTAAAATATATTTGAGAAAAATAAATTTTTGTGTACTGACCTTTAGAAGACAATGCTTAAACCAAAGTAGATGCAACTATCTACAAATGTAGTTCATCAAACTGTTTTTAGAGCAAATCCACTGAGTTTTCTACCTAGAATCATGTTAGCAATTAAAAGCTACTGCATGTGCTTAGAACTAAAAATGTTCCTTTTTGTATGATTCCTTAATTTGCATATTTAATTTCATTCTAAAACGTGAATCTTTCCAGCCACACCCCAAAATAATGAGTTTTTACTGTAGTAGTATCTAAAATTAGGGTAAGTACTAGGGCAGTTGGCCATAACCAGGAGTATCTAATACATCATCTTAACGAAAAATATGAAGTAATTTTGTCCAGATACGGCAAGCCGCAGAGTTCTCAGAAAACTGGTAGCTACTTTTAAAATGATTTTTTTCCCCAAATTCGGGTCTTGACATAACTATACTTTTCCTGTTGAGAACGATGATTATAGCGAAAGGGAACAAAGTTTTAGGATATGATTTTAAAAGTGAGGGCTGGATGTTAATGTTACAAACTTTAGAAAAAAAAATGAATGTGATTTCAAAGTCAGAAAATGGATGCTGATAATAACTTTATATAATTGTTTATCTTCTCTGTATTAGATTATTTCTCAAGTAGCATCATTTGTCTGTTATTTATTTGATATCCATTACTTCTGTCAACTATAAGGAATTATCTTTATAACAGAAAAGTTTAGCATTCATTTTTGGTTCTTTCTTAGGATTTCCATCTCTCTGCTTACATTGCCCATCTGTTCTTGCACGCTGTCTACTTTATCCATTAGAGCCCTTAGCATATTTATCATAGTTATTTTAAATTTCCAGTTTGATAATTCTAACTTCCCTGCCATGTTGTTCTGATGCTTGCTCTGTTTCTTCAAATTGTGTCTTTTGCCTTTTGGTATGCCTTGTCATTTTTTCCTGATGGCTGGACAGGATGTACCAGGTGAAAGGATGTGCTGTATATAGGCCTTCAGTAGTGCGGTGGTAAGATGGGGGACGGGGCCCGGGAGGGAGTGTTCTATAGTCCTGTGATTAGATCTCAGTCTTTTAGTGAGCTTATGCCCCTGGACTGCGGACTTCACAAGTGTGCCTTAGTTTTCTTCTCCTCCCTTAGGTGGGGCAGGATGATGAGAGTGGGCTGGAGTTGGGTATTTCCCTTCCCCCAGGTCAGTTAGGCTCTGATAATAACCCCAGCAGGTTAGACTCAGGTTAATTAGTTTACGCTGAGGGCAGGCCTTGTTAAGAACCCAGTGCTCTGGCGTATTTCAAAATGGATCCTTTTCCCTTCCCTCTGGCAGAAGCAGAAGGAGGTTCTTCTCCACTACTTACTGTGGGAACCTGGTTGAGATCCTGGAGATAAATTTCACAGTATTGTGGGTGGTCCCCCATGACTGGGTCCCCATGGAGTTTTTAACTCTCAGACTTGTCCACGCTGAGCCTCCAGCAATTCATCAATTACAGCTCGGGATATCCTACCCTGGCACGGTTTCCTACGGCAGTTTCTGCTTTTGAGTCTCTGCTCTGGTAAGTTGTGACTCCCTGAATTTGCCTGTCTCCCCAGTCTTTATACTTGTTAGGACAGTGTGATGACTTCCAAGCTCCTTACGTGCCAAACTGGAAACTGGAAGTCAGCAGTTTATTCCTGATACCTGAAAAACTAGAACCTGCTCAGGTGTCAATTAATAGGAAAATGGATAAACAAAATGTGGCATATTCTATAATGGAATACTATTCAGTAAGGAAAGGAAAAAAGTGGTAATACATGCAATAACATTGATGAATCTCGAAACAGTATGCTGAATGAAAGAAGCTTAATCCCAAAAAAGTTTTTACATAAAGTTTTAATATAAATGACTATTTATATAAAGTTCTAGAATAAGCAAAACTAATGTAGGGTAGAAAAAAATCAAAATAATTTTGATATGGAGGAAGGGGATTTATTGGGAAGAGACATGAGGGACTCTTCTTAAGTAATGTTCTGTATCTAGATAGGCGTTTTTGTTGCACAGATATATGCATTTGTGGATACATATCCCGTTGTATACTTGAGATTTGAGCACTTCATTGTATATAAATGTTATCTTGAAATATAAATAACTATTGAACGCTGATAATATGCATGCTGAAGTATTTGAGGAGAAGTGTACTGATATCTATGACTTAATTTGAAATGCAGCAATTAAAAAAATGGATTGATGGATGGATAGAGGATTGGATGGACAGATATGTGATAATGCAAGTATAGAACATAAGAACATAAGAATTTAGACAGAGGGTATATATAAATTCTCTCAAATTTTCTCAGTGTTTGAAAATTTCTTTCAAAAGTGTTAGGGTTAAATTAAGAACTGAGGTTTAAAAGCAGGCTCAACTACTTCTATCTGTGAACTCATGAGCAAATTACTTTGCCTTCCTCAGCTAAGATTTTATATTCTACAAAATGAAAATACTAAAACTTAGGCAACAGGATTGTAAAAATGTTTAACCAGGAGAGGATACTAGCTTTTAGATAGATTTAAATTCCTCATCATTCCTTGAAGTTTCTCATCAAGTATTATTCCAGGGATCACCATGCTTTTGGAAGAGATTTTTTGCAGTGAGTTAGAATATTTGAACTTGGAGACTTCTGCTGGTCTCTTTAAACTCTAGGATTTCATGTTTGGATGAGTCAGTGATTCCTAACTGAAATTTTTATATTTTTGTAAAAGGCCTCTATGGTTATTTTTCTTTATATATGTGCACAACTTATTCATCAGAACATTACTGAACTTAATGCTATACCCCTTCTACTCTCTAATAATATAACATGCTACACACTACTTTGAAAATTCACAGCAAAATTGTAGCAGCCCTCAAAAGAACATAGGAAGTATATTTTCTAATCTTATACTTAATTGATAAATTTTCTTCTAAAGGTTATATAAGTTATCATAAGCACTTTGAAGAAGAAGTCATTGATAGAATGAAGGAAACTCAAGCTCTGGAAAATAATCCACTTTTAAACCTCCAAAACAAGGAAAGAACTTTGAGACTTATGGGCCAGCAAAAAACCACCACCAACAACAAAAATCCAAAACATTGTAAGGTTCAAAATAGAGAGCTTTTTAAGAGAATTTTATTAGTTCACTATAAAAACTTAAAAGACTCAGACGTGGAAGTGGTTTCAGAAAACTTGAATGAGCTTTTACATTAGAAATTCCCGCTTCATGCTTTGTCATCATCCTTGCTGCCATCAGCTGTAGCTCATTACACTGACTCCAGAGAGAAAGAGGCTGCCTTGAAACCCCAGCACAGCTGGGAAACACTGAAGGTTTGGCATGCAGAACACAGATTTAATTTTTGCTGCTTTCTATCAGAAGAGATTTTACAGCAAAAAGTACTGTAATAGATGTACTTAACACAGTCATAAAGAAGGTTTAAATTTGAGCTAGCTTATCTTTTGGAATGAAGCCTTTGGGGAAATAACTGAGCATTTTTTTATAGTATGGCTTTCAGGAATTTCTTAAGAATGAATAGTTTTTATTAGCTAATTAAATGTGTTGAATATAAAGTTTATTGTCTTAAAACACAGGAAAATTCTGTTTGGGTACCTCTTTTAAAATATTACCTTTTGAGGAAATCTGATATCTCTGTATCTAAAACAGCTAATTCAAAATGTTGACATTTTTAATTTTACTACAATTTTTAATCTCATTCCCCCTTTTTTGGGGTTGATAAACTAAAACACCATTTCTCCAATTCTTTTCTTTAAGCTAAGATCCACTATTCATTTGAATTTCTGTTCTCAGATATAATAGAATAATAAATTTATATATGAACCTATTCACATTAAAAAATTACAAGAATAAGCTACATTTGTATACATTTCTGCTTAATCTAAAGGTTGCCTCGTAAAAGATCCTTCCCCCAAGATTTATATTTGTAAAGCTAAGAGAAATTGCAGTAATACAGAACAGTCAATGCGTTTTTTCTAATGCTAAATGACTCTTCATATAAACAAAAGAAAGAAAAAAGGGAACACAAATCTTTCAGTATATGTTGTGCATATTAACAACATATCCCAAAAGAGTATTTAACAATGAGTTATCATACAAGCTTCTTCTAAAACAGCAGTTCTCTACTAGAGGTGGTTTTGCACCTCCATGAGACATTTGGCAATGTCTAGAGACAGTTTTTGTTGTCATGATGTGGGGAGAGGCTTACTGGCATATAGTGGATAGAGGCCAAGTATGCTGTTGGACATCCTACAATGTCCAGGACAGTCTCACAAAACAAAGAATTATCCATCCCAAAGTGTCAACATTGTGACAGTTGAGAAACTCTGTTCTAGTGGAAGACAGTAAGCCAAATTCCAAAACCCATATAATTCATTAAAAATAGAAAAAAAAAAAACAATTGATGAAGGTGGTAACATACATAACAATACAAATTCAAATCATGTTGATAGAGAGCCGCAATAAACCTCCCCAGTCTCTATTTACAATAGCCAGGACATGGAAGCAACCTAAGTGTCCAGCAACAGATGAATGGATAAAGAAGATGTGGCACATATATACAATGGAATATTACTCAGCCATAAAAAGAAACGAAATTGAGTTATTTGTAGTGAGGTGGATGGACCTAGAGTCTGTCATACAGAGGGAAGTAAGTCAGAAGAGAAAAACAAATACCATATGTATATGGAATCTAAAAAAAAAAAAAAAAAAGGTTCTGATGAACCTAGGGGCAGGACAGGAATAAAGACACAGACGTAGAGAATGGACTTGAGGACATGGAGTTGGGGGGGAAGGGTAAGCTGGGACGAAGTGACAGAGTAGCATTGACATATATACACTACCAAATGTAAAACAGATAGCTAGTGGGAAGCAGCTGCATAGCACGGGGAGATCAGCTTGGTGCTTTGTGACCACCCAGAAGGGTGGGATAGGGAGGGTGGGAGGGAGGCGCAAGAGGGAAGGGATATGGGGATATATGTATACATATAGCTGATTCACTTTGTTATACAGCAGAAACTAACACAACATTGTAAAGCAATTATACTCCAATAAATATGTAAAAAAAAAACCTCCCCAGTCTCACTTCAATTTGTAGGTTTCCCTAGATGACACAACAAGGAACTGAGTCATGTTGTTTACAGAAAATATTAGTCCCCCTTCCTTGCCATAAAGACAGAGCATCATCTTATGAAAACAGAATGCCATAACAAAAAGGACAAACAGGGCTGCTATTGCTCAGTCCCAAATTAGGAATTAACTTTTCTCACCTAAGGATGAGGTAGAGTTTAGCACAAAGTCACCTGACTAAGAGTAAGTAGTGACAAAAAAACGCAGCCCAGGCTCCACTTGCAGAGCTGTATCCAGACAGAACAAAGGCCATACTGTGGGGCTCTGTTCACCCAGACGGCAAGCCTTTTTCGGTTCATCTCCTTAGAGGTTCCATATAGGCTACCAGTGGTCATGATGGTTCACCCACTCACTGCATAAACACAGAATGCTAAGCGAGGCAGAGAAGAGGAACATTAGACAACACTCAAAAATAAAAAACTTTCCCTGTGTTCACAAACCTTCTCCGGATTAGGTAAGGGGCTGAGGTACTTGGGGGGAATAAATAGACAATAATGGTATCAAAGTGATCTAAGCTGTGTGACATCAAGTGCTTTGTTATGAAGCCTGGGGTAATTCCCTTTATATCTTTGCTTCACCAGCTTTATTCCAGTATAATTGACAAATAGATTTGTAATTACTTAAAATGTACAATGTGATATGATGTATATATACATTGTAAAAGGATTCAAGTTAACACATCCATCACCTCACTTAATTACCTTTTTTTTGCGGGGGTGGGGATGAGAGTGCCTAAGATCTATTCTCTTAGCAAATTTCAATTATACAATACAGTATTATAAACTATAGTTACCATGCTATACATTAGATACTCAGAACTTATTCATCTTACAGAACGTTTGTACCCTTTGACCAACCATTACTCATTTTCCCCACCCACTATTCCCTAGCAACCACCATTCTACTCTCTGTTTCAATGAGCTAAACTGTCTTTTTTTCTTTTTAAGATTCCACACATATAAGTGATACCAAGCAGTATTTGTCTTTCTCTGTCTGACTTACTTCACTTAGCAAAATGCCCTCAGATTCATTCATGTTGTTGCAAATGGCAGGATTTCTTTCTTTTTATAGTGCTAAATAATATTCCATTGTGTATACAGGCATATTTTATTGCACTTCACAGATACTGTGTTTTTACAAATTAAAAGTCTGTGGCAGCCCTGTGTTGTCAGATGATGGTTAGTATTTTTTAGTAATAAAATATTTTTAAATTAAGGTAGGTAAATTGCTTTTTTAGACATGCTATTGCACATGTAATAGACTACATATAGTATAAACATTTCTTTTATATGCACTGGGAAACCAAAAACTTAGTGTGATTTGTTTTATTGTGATATTCGCTTTATTGCAGTGGTCTGGAACCAAACCAAACCAAATATCTCTGAGGTATGCCTCTATATGTATCACATTTTCTTTATCCATTCATCTGTTGACAGATACTTAGGTTGTTTCCATACATTGGCTATTGTTAATAATGCTGCAATGAACATAAGAATATAGACATCTCTTTGAAACAATGATTTCATCTTTTGGGGATATATATATACCCAGAAGTGGGACTCCTGGATCATATGGTGATTCTATTTTTAATTTCTTGAGGAACAGCCATACTGTCTTCCATAGTGGCTTTTCCAGTTTACATTCCCACAAAAACTGTACAAGGGTTCCCTTTTCTCCATATCCTCACCAGGATCTGTTTTCTCTTGTCTCTTTGATAATAGCCATCCTAACAGATGTGAGGTGATTTTGATCATTGTGAATTTGATTTACATTTCCCTGATGATTAGTAATGTTGAGCATCTTTTCATGTACCTGTTGGCCATTTGTATGTCTTCTTTGGAAAAATGTCTATTCCGTTCCTTTGCCCATTTTTAAATCGGGTTAGTTGTTATCTTGCTACTGAGTTGTATGAGTTCCTTATATATTTTGGATTTTAACCCTTTATCAAATACGTGGTTTGCAAATATTTTCTCCCATTCCATAGCTTGCCTTTTCATTTTGTTGATGGTTTCCTTTGCTGTGCTGAACATTTTTAGTCTAATGTAGTCCCGCTTGTTTATTGTTACTTTTGTTGCTTGTGCTTTTGATGCCAAATCCAAAACATCATTGCCAAGACCAATGTCAAGGAGATTATCCCTGATATTTTATTCTAGGAGTTTTATAGTTTCAGCTCTTACATTCAAGTCTTTACTCCATTTTGAGTTGGTTTTGTGTATGCTGCAAGATAGGGGTCCAATTTCATTCTTTTGCATGTGGATATCCAGTTTTCCCAACACTATTTATTGAAAATACTATCATTTTCCCATTGTGTATTGTTGGTGCCCTTGTTGTAAATGACCTTATATGCATGGGTTTCTAGGCTCTCTATTTTGTTCCATTGATTTTTGTGTCTTATGCCAATACCATACTGTTTTTATTACTATAGCTTTGTATTATAGTTTGAGATCAGGTTCCATTATATCTTGCATCTCAGAAAAACAAGTCTAGAATTGTATTTCCAAATGCAAATAAGTGAATAATGAGAAAATTCAAACAAGATGCAAAGCAAACATAGTTAAGAATCATGGAAAGGATGGGCTAGCAATGGGAGGAGAGGTGTAGAGTACAAGGTGGAATGAGGATTCCCCTGAACCAAAGAAAAGGTGGCTTTAATGACTTTTTACATGGTTGAGCAGCCACAGGAGGAGACATTTCTTAAGGGCTTTCAGATATAGACTGGGATTGAACACCAAGTAAACAAGTAGAGCAGATACACTTAGTATTTTTCTAGAGCATACTAAGTAGGCAAGATTTCATAGGAATCACTAGATAAAGGCTTTAATTAGAGATATCTTTGTGCAGGTGCATATGTAGAAACTGAGAGCAGAGGTCCTAAACGATGACATGAGGAATCCTGTGACCTGAGGCTGAAAAATAAGAGGAATCCAACTTGGACAAGAACAAAGAAGATTGACTCCCCTGGCCACACTGGTTAAAACTTTTAACCAGATTCTAATCAAAAAGATTTGTAGGAAATTGGTAGAAAAACCCCCTTGTAATAGGAATCATTGGTAAGGTTAAGGAATCTCAGTCCACACACTCAACACTGCAAAAACTATTTCAACATTTTATGTAAAATAAAATGTTGACCATGGTGATAAGAAATTCAACCCAATTATACGTGGTGCTCCTTCCTTACCGCAAGGTTGTGCAGAGGTCCAAGTAGGCCCTTTGTCATTTAGTAATCAATCAGTACTGGCCTGCTTCTCTGGCCTCTGCTTCACCACACCACATTTGGGATATGGGAACCTTCAGGGACGATGGGAAACCCTGGTCATAAGGGCCTGATGCCGCTCTACAATGCCCACAGACATCTGCCTCTTACCAATCGCTGGGAAGCATTCCTATCTCTCTGTGTTCAATAGCCTTCTCCCTCTAACATTCCTCTTCAAAAGACTTAGGTTTTTGTCAAAGAAGAGAACAGGCTTTGCCTTCGGACCCTCTGCTTTCCAACTTCCCCAATTCCTGAGGCAAGATATCACCAAGCTTAGTAACCTATTTAC
This sequence comes from Eschrichtius robustus, assembly GCF_028021215.1. Classification (NCBI taxonomy): domain Eukaryota; kingdom Metazoa; phylum Chordata; class Mammalia; order Artiodactyla; family Eschrichtiidae; genus Eschrichtius; species Eschrichtius robustus. The sequence continues at coordinate 98,294,194 of NC_090831.1, read as the reverse complement.
ACTGGGAAGAAAGGAAAACCATAGGGAGAACACATTTTAGTAGATTGCCCTTTTTATACATAGTTTATTTATTTATGACATCAGTTTGAGCTATAACTTCAGTATGAGAGCTCCACCAGGTGGTAAATGCAGATATAGTCACATCAACATTCAAATCTCATTGTTTCAATTACCCATCTGAGAGGCTATGGGAAGTTCAGTCTTTGTCATGGAACCCCATTCTTGTGTGTCCCTGTGTTAACAAATCAGAACTGATTTCACTGTCCCACAATAGCGATAGCTGAGCTCCAGAGTGGAATCTGGAATTCCACTGTCCTTTTCTTTGCTGCCACACTTCAGAAACTGTTGCCAAGTACAGCTGGAAATCCACTATATCAAAGTTGACAAAATTAGCGCTACATTTGAGATCACTGGGACTGTAGCTAATAAGTAGGAAATCTACATTATTGCTCTTTAGAGGTAAGAAGAATGAATCTTACGTGTTACATTCATTAGAGGTAGGGAAAGTATCCTGTTGTTTGAGATATGAAATATTCTGGTGGCTGGTGATACAGTTTTTCCCTTGGTCACCAAGGCAAACTAAGCTGAGATTTCAAAGCTCAGGATAGGATAATCCTGGGGAGAGGCACTGCCCCTGTATAGCAGACTACTTCCTCTGGATCCAGCACTACCACCAACACAACACTGTGTCAGCAAAGATTCCCCAGGTAATGAGGTGAGAAGTAGGAAAATTGACCCAAATCAGCCATATAGTTGTAAGAAGAGCCTATACTTCCCTGAGGCTCTACTGCTAGATCACCAGACTCCATTTTTCCTTTTTCTTTGCAAACTTGCATTTGTTGGAGCTCCCTAACCATCAGAACATCTGAATCTCATTGATCAACAGAGGTCAAGACTTTTCTTCCTGGTCTCTGTGACCTCTAAGTGCAATAGGAGATGCAAATGAATATTTGAAATGGGGTACCACCAGAAGACACTGAGCCACAACACATTAAGTTCTGATTTAAAGAACCTCTCTGAGTATTGTTAAATTGAGATGCCTTACAGTTAAGGCTGTAATTGGAAACCAAAGCCGAAAAATGCATATGAAAAGTAGCCATTACAGAAGGTTATTTTAGTATTTTTGTCTGTTATTCACCTTTTGTCCACCTACCTTGCCCCAGATTCATTCATTTTTAAAAAAAATTTAGTTATTTATTATTGGCTGCGTTGGGTCTTCATTGCTGCATGGGCTTTCTCTAGTTACGGAGATCAGGGGTTACTCTTTGTTGTGGTGCGCGGGCTTCTCATTGCGGTGGCTTCTCTTGTTGCAGAGCACGGGCTCTAGGTGCACGGGCTTCAGTAGTTGTGGCATGCGGGCTCAGTAGTTGTGGCTTATGGGCTCTAGAGCACAGGCTCAGTAGTTGTGGCACATGGGCTTAGTTGCTCTGTGGCATGTGGGATCTTCCCAGACCAGGGCTCGAACCCATGTCCCCTGCATTGGCAGGCGGATTCTTAACCACTGTGCCACCAGGGAGGTCCCCCAGATTCATTCTTAGCCCTTCTTTGTGCCCTGCTGTATACTCCAAGATGCTGAACCCTGTGGACTGCATCTTGCCAACTGGCTCCCGTTTGTATTCAGCCAGTTGGAGACACTGGTAGATAAGAAGGTGCGAGGAGAAAGAGGTTTGTGTATTACCCATTCCCTATCTTCTCTAAGATGCGTTTCTTCTCTAAGATGCGTTTCTGGCAGTGTTTTGAATTCCTCCACAGATACAGTTTCTTTCCTGCACTGCTTGTCTACAAACTCCAGTTTCATTGGTCTAATATATCATCTCTATATTGCTAATCCCTAAATTCCTCAACTTCTTTGCCGTAATTCCTTAAATTCTATATTCATTAAAGTCTCTTACGTAATCTGAGTTTGATCTTTCTAGGACTCTGATTGTAACAATGGATGTTCTACATGTTACACATATTACATGTGTTGTTTTTTAGAATTACTCCAGTCATTTCTTTTCAATCTATTATAGTAAATGAAATCCTATATAAACAGCACTTATCAGAAGAGGACCAATAAGGGAGGTAACTCACTGCCACCTACCTCAAAAACATTGCAGTAGCTACAATTTAGCAGTTAAAGGATTAGCTTCCATATCACTAAGATTAATGGGGAACACGAATAACAAGATCTCCTTAAAACTTTCTACAATATAGAATGTTCACTAATGCCAATAAATTAAACTAATCTTAGCACTAGATCATTTTGTATGAACAGTCATTTCTACTCCCGAAGTGTCTGTCATATCACTGTGTTATTTTCAATAGATAGAAGGGATGGAGATTTATTACACAGTTTACTGCACCAACAGGTTATGCTGATCTCAGCAGTGTTGCCAAGCAAAAAGAATTATATGAGAGCAGCATTTGTTCTACACAAAAACATCTAAGCATATTTCTTACTTATTTAAATTTGCTCATGTAAACCATTTTCCACAGATAAGTGAACAGTAAGTGTGTTTGCAATGTGTTACTGCATTTCTACCCACTGCAGACAAGATGGGAGCCATGTTTCCATAAATAAAAAGTGACAAACCATGTCATTGCCCTCCTCTTTAACTCCTCTCCCCATGAGCGTATGTAGGGTGGAGGAAGGTTCTGCTTCACACAAGGCAGGGGAACTGAATATTGATAGAATTTGCTGTCAGCAAGTTTGTGGATGAACGTTTCAGCACAGAACACAAAGGTCGTGTTCGCTCTAAATTCAGCAGGTTTAATTTGATTTGGTTAATTTTAAATATAGTGCTTGCAAAAGTAAGTCAAGAAAAAAGAACCACATTACAAGGAATCCATATACTATTTAAGTTTCACCCATGTTCTCTCCAGAGTGGAGTTTGTTATAGCCTTAGGGCACCAGAAGAGTTACACAACCCCTTTGGTATGGAATCCAAATTTAAAATAAGTTAATATAGCTTACTTTTTTAGAAGTCTGCGTATGTTATTAAATCATTTGTAAATGTCTTTGATAATATAGACTGCATAAACTTTAGGAGTAAAATAAAAAATGTTGTTGAGACATGATTCCTTATGGAACCTAAAATTTATCCTCGGTATCTTACATAAGTCAAAGTCATAGTAAATTCTGAGAGACTGCTCAAAAAAGTGAGTATATTACCTCTACTGCTATAGGATTTTTCTTCACTTATATGCTAATTATATGCAAGATCTTAGGCAAAATATTCACTTCATTATCTAGATGTGGCATCTACAAATATATTTTAAAGATACCAGTCATCTCAAGTAGAAAATATAGTTAAGGACCTCCTTCTCTTTCTATTATACTGCATTGAACTTATAGAAAATAAATAACTCGATAAAAGAGATTTTGTGACAATAAAGTCTTGAAGAACATACAATTAAAAGCTGAAATAAAAAATAACTTCAGAGTTAAATAAAAACCATTTTGTAATCTAGTTGCATAGTTTAAGAATTTATTTTTACAGATGGAAAGGCTAATTTAAGTCATTATTTTCTATTATAGAATCAGATTATATATTATAGTGCTAGACACTCTAAGAGACACAAAAATATTAAGCACCACTACTCAAAAAGGTGTCCTTACAGAGATAAGATGTATTCGTATAGTCCCACAAAAATGATTAAATAACTGACACTATATGACTATGATATGATAGTATATTGCTGTGAGATGATGTCTTAGTTTACATTTTTAAGCCATGTATTCACATCCTTGATTCAGTATTGATTACCCCTCTCCCCCAACACACTTGCCAGAGTGCCAAAGCCCTTCCAGCGCTGCTCATCTCTCCTGAAGTCTATCCTCACCTTCTCTAGTGAAAATAAGCCCTCTTCATGACAGCTTCTGCTTTTCCCCAACTCCCAGCTCAAAGATATTATGGCAATATTTTGATCAAGCAGGGTGAGGCTGTGACAATACAGAACATTTTCTACCCTGAGCACTAACTTCTAAAGTGGAAAAAATATTTTTCTTCCACATTTTTGTGTCTTTCCTTTTCTTTTTAAATTTCCTGTAATTGACAATGGCTAGCTAGATATTACTGGAAATTTATATTTAATACTTTTCTAACAATAGCTTGAATTTATAAGTTGAATTCATTTTTTAAAATTTTATTTTCTAATGAACATCAAAAACATGAATAAAGCTCCTGTTGTAGAAGAGCTTACATATATATTATTTGACTTTAATTCTGACAACAGATTTTGTCGCAGATGAAACTGAGTCTTAGGTTTGAAGACCAAATCATGGTTTCAGAGCTCAAGGAGTAGCCCCCGCTCGTCGCAACTAGAGAAAGCCCACACACAGCAACGAAGACCCAGTGCAGCCAAAAATAAATAAACAAAATAAATAAAGTTATTTTAAAAAAAATGGCAGGGCATGGGTTCAAATCCAATCTCTCAGTGGAAAACCTGGGATTGCATCTACCACTCATTGAGTCAGGGTTTAGGCTTTTATCCCATTAGGCTGAAGGCTGAAGGCTGAAGGCCAGGACCCAGATACTCATGGCAAGACTGAAAGGTGACTTTCTCTGTGGCTTCCCATGAAGGGTTATGTGCTAACTGGCACCATGAAAGAATGACAGCATAAAATACAAATATATTCAGAACAATACAGGCTGGTGGTTCTTAGGAAAGAATAAAGTCAACAGCTCTGAATATGTATGTGAGTTTTTGACTAAGAAATAACAAAGACTCTAGGCTTTTTTTTTAAACTGGGGTATAAGTAGCCCATAAATACGAACACCTGAAGGCTATAGGAAGTGATTAGTCTCACCCACCAGTGGTTCCTCAGGCTTAAAGTAGCCCCCAAATAAGTTTCAAATCCTAAGGGAGGAGAACAAGAAAACATTTGGTGCCTAAGATATAAAAAAGTAGTCAAAGTGCATAGAGTTAGAAGGCTGATATTTTGAAATAATGTAAATTTTATTAGGGAATAAAGTGATGTATTATTATTCATATACTGAATACTTGCTTTAGATTTTTCTACACACCTGAATAATATTAACTAAAATTAGAAAAGTTAACATTTGATATGTATTAGAATTTACTAGATTTTAGTTAAAACTTCCAGTATGATTCTGAGAGAAAAAGAGTATTCTCATACAGTGTATAAATTATAACATGTTTAAAGGAACATAAAATTGCATTGTGAAATCTACAAGTTATTTTCATATTTTTCCCCAAAGAAGTAGCAGAATTCCCAGTGTCAATTTTAGAAAAATATGTGTATTCTTTCAGTCAGTTAACCAACACTTTTAAATGTATTATAAACTATGAGGAGAACTATGTACTGGCATACCTCTTTTATTGCATTTTGCAGATAATGCACTTTTAGAAGTGAAAGGCTTGCAGCAACCTTCAGTAAAATCTATTGGAGCCATTTTTCCAACAGCATTTGCTCACTTCATGTCTCTGCATCACATCATCACATTTGGTAGTTCTCACAATATTTTAAGCTTTTTCATTATTATTTTATTCGTTAGGGTAACCTGCGATCAGTGACCTTTGATGTTAGTACTACCACTCACTGAAGGCCCAGATGATGGTTAGCATTTTTTTTAGCAATAAAGTATTTTTTAATTAAGTTATATACATTGTTTTTTTAGACATAATGCTATTGCACACTTCATAGACTACAGTATAGTGTAAACATGACTTTTATATGCACTGGGAAACTAAAACAGTTGTGTGATTTGCTTAATGGCAATATTTGCTTTATTGTGGTAGTCTGGAACTGAACCCCCAATATCTCCAAGGTGTGCCTGTGTGTAAATTAAATTAGTTTGAAAAATACAACTACATCTCCTGATACAAGAGTATAATCATCAGTTGTATTTGTGAAACTCATATGCCACCTATTGTTTAGAAAAATAAATAACATCATCTTTGTTAGAATTCTATTTTTACTAACAATTTGCATGTCTGTGGAGAAATGTGAACATTGTACACATAGAAAAGAGCCTGACTCTCCAACTGTGTAGAATACTTAGAGGTTTCAAGGACATAAAAACTTTAATGAAGCTCTCTGAAATTTATATGAGGTGGGAAGAAATAAACTGTCCTTAAGTACTCATACCTTCAGAGGAGTGAATTTTGCCCTAGGAATTATTTTTATATGTATATATTTTTAATTAAACTTTTAATTTTCAGATCATTGTCATTTCACATGCAGTTGTAAGAAATAATAGACAGGCCTTATTTATCCTTTCTTTTTTTTTTTTTTTTTTGTGAGGACTTATTTATCCTTTAACCTGGTTTCCCACATGCAAAACTATACTTCAATAACCAAGATATTGACATTGATAGGGTCAAGATAGAAAACATTTTCATCATCACAAGGATACATTGTGTGGCCTTTTTATAGCCACACCCACTTTCTTCACACCTCCCAGCACCTCCTTAACCCTTTGCAACCACAAATCTGGTCTTCATTTGTATAATTTTGCATTTAAACAATGTTATATAAAGGGAATCATACAGTATGTAACCTTTGAGGACTGGCTTTTTCACTCATCATAATTCTCTGGAAATTCACCCAGATTGTGGTATATATCAACAATTCATTCTGTTTTACCGTTGAATAGTATCCCATGATGTGGACGTATCACAATTTATTTAACCATTAACCCACCCCTTGAAGGATACCGAGGTTGTTTCCAGTTTGGGGCTATCACAAATAAAGCTGCTATGATCTTTTGTGTGAACATCAGTTTTTGTTTCTCTGGGATAAGTGCCCAGGCCTGCTATTGCAGGTTTGTATAGTGGTTACATGTTTAGTATTTAAAGAAACAGCTAAATTATTTTCCAGAATGTCTCTTCCATTCTACATTCCCAGCAGCAATGTATGAGTGATCCCATTTCTCTGTATCCTAACCAGCACTTGACATTGACTCTTTTTTATTTTAGCCGGTCTGATAGGTGTGTAGTGGTATCTCATTGCAGTTTTAATTTGCATTTCCCTAATGATGTTGAAAATCTTTTCATGTACTTATTTGCAATCTGTATCTCCTCTTTGGTGATATGTCTTTTCATGTATTTTGTCCTTTTTCTGGCTGAATTACTTTTTTTTTTTAACTGTTGAGTTATGAGAGTTCTGAATATATTCTAGATACTAATAGTGTTTTGTCAGATATGTAATTTGCAAATATTTTCTTCCAGATTGTAGCTTACTCTTATCCTTAACAGAGATTAAAGCAGGGTCTTTCACAGAGCAAAAGTTTTAAATGTTTCAAAGTCTAATTTATCACTTTTTCCTTTTATACACCATGCTTTTGGTGTCAGGTCTAAGAACTCTAGCCCTAGAGTACAAAGATTTTCTCCTTTTTTTTTTCTCCTAAAATTTTTATGTTTTACATCTTACATTTAAGTCCATGATCTATTTTTTCATTTATTTTCATATAAGGTGTGAAACTTAGGGCAATATTTATGTTTTTGCCTATGGATGTCCAATTGCTCCAGCACCATTTTTTAAAAAGTTTATCTTTCCTCCATTGAATTGATTTTACACCTTTGTCAAAAATCAGGCATATTTGTGTGGGTCTATTTCTCTGCTCTCTCTTCTATTACATTGTTCTATATGTCTATCTCTCCAGCAGTACCACAGAGTCTTGATTACTGTAGCTATATAAAAGTCTCTAAATCAGGTAGAATGATTCTTCCCACTTTATTCTTTTTGCAAAATTGTTTTAGCTATTCTAATTCCATTGCCTTTCCATATAAGTGTTAGAATCTTGTCTATATCTATAAGAAATATTGCTGGTATGTTGATGAGATTGCGCTAAACCTGTATCTACTTCAAGAGAACTGTCATCTTTACTATGCTGAGTCTTTCAATCTACAAACATGTCTCTGCATTTATTGAGATTTTCTTTGATTTCTCTCACCAGCATTTTGTAGTTTTCAATATACAAGTTCTGTAGATGTTTTGTTAAGTATTTTATTTATGAAATAGTATTTTTAGTTTTTATTGAAGTATAGTAGACGTACAATATTATATGTTATATGTGCACATATAGTGCTTCATAATTTTTTAAGGTTATACTCCATTTATAGATATTATAAAATATTGGCTGTATTCCCTGTGTTGTACAATATATCCATGTAGCCTATTTTATACATAATAGCATATACCTCTTAATCCCCTACCCTTATATTGCCCCTCCCCCCTTCCCTCTCCCCACTGGTATCCACTAGTTTGTTCTCTACATGTGTGAGTCTACTTCTTTTGTGTTGTATTCACTAGTTTGTTGTATTTTTTAGATTCCACATATAAGTGATATCATACAGTATTTGTCTTTCTCTGTCTGAATTATTTCACTTAGCATAATACTCTCCACATCCATCCATGTTGCTGCAAATGGCAAAATTTCATTCTTTTTTATGGCTGAGTAGTATTCCAGTGTGTGTGTGTTTGTGTGTGTGTGTGTGTGTGTGTGTGTGACTTCTTCTTTATCCATTCATCTGTAGATGGACACTTAGGTTGCTTCCACATCTTGGCAATTGTAAGTAACACTGCTATGAACATTGAGGTGCATGTATCTTTTCAAATTATTGTTTTTGCTCTTTCAGATATATACCCAGGAGTGGAATTGCTGGGTCATATGGTAGTTCTATTTTTAGTTTTTCAAGAAACCTCCATACTGTTTTCTACAGTGGCTACACCAATTTACATTCCCACCAACAATGTACGAGGGTTCCCTTTTCTCTACATCCTTGCCAATATTTGTTATTTGTGTTCTTTTCGATGATAGCCATTCTGACAGATGTGAGGTGACTGCTCACTGTGGTTTTGATTTGCATTTCCATGGTGATTAACAATGTTGAGCATCTTTTCATGTGCCTTTTGGCCATCTGCATTTAGTATTTTTAATTTTCATGTCCACATGTTCATTGCTAGTGTGTAGAAATACCATTGATTTTTGTATGTTATCTTATATCTTGCAAACTTGACAAACTCACTTATTAGTTCTAGTAGTTTTTGTGTAGATTTCTTTAGGTTTTGTATGTATGTGATCATATTATCTACAAATAGGGACAATTTTATTTTTTCCTTTCTAATTTTTATACATTTTATTTCCTTTTCTTGTCTTTATTGCACTGGCTAGAACTTCTAGAGCTACGTTGAATAAGTCATCTGATTCTAGAATTTTCTTTGTGGGCAGGTATTTAGCTATATATCTTTAATAGATAGATATCTATTTATGTTATATATTCTTGAGTGAGCTTTAATGGTTTATGTCTTTTAAGAAGTTTGTATGTTTCATCTATGCAATTAAATTTACTGGTATAAAGTTATTGATAACATTCCCTTTCAATCCATTTAATGTCTGTATGATCTGTAATGATGCCTCCTTGTTTCATTTCTGATATTTACAATTCATGTCTTCTATTTTATCATTCTGGCTATAGATTTAGTAATTTAAGTTTCACTGATTTTTGTTGCTATCTCATTGATTACTGCTTTTCATTTCTTTCCTTCCTTATGCTTTCTTTGTACTTTCTCACCTAGTTTTTAAGGTGTAATCTTAAATCATTTGTTTGAGACAATTCTTTTTCTATTAATATAAGCATGGATAGCTATAACTTTCCCTCTAAATACTGTTTTAACTGTCCTGCTAAAGCTGCTTCAGAAGCATCCCACAAATTCTGATAAGTTTTCACTTCATTTTCTTTTAATTCAATATATTTTCTAATTTACCTTGTGATTTTTTGTCGTATAGTTAATTAGGAGTATGATGTTTCATTTCCAAATACTGAAAGATTTTCTAGATATATTTTTGTTGATTTCAAGTTTCTTTATTGCCATTAGAACATACCTGTGATATTTTAATATTTGTAAATCTCTTGAGATATACATTATGGCCCAGAATATGGCAGTCTAGGTGAATGTTCTATGTGCACTTGAAAAAAAATTGTATTCTACTATTGCAGGTAGAGTGTTCTATAAATGTCAATTATATCAAATTGGGTGATAGTGTTTCTATATCCTTGCTGATGTTTTTGTCTACTTGTTCTATAAATTATTGAAAGAAGAGTATTGAAGTTTGGAACTATAATTGTAGATTTGTCTCTCTCTCTTTTTAACTGTATCAGTTTTACTTAATGTATTTTGAAGCTCTGTTACTATATACATACACATTTAGGGTTGGAAGTCTTCTTCATTAAATAAATCCTTTATTATGCATAGTCTTTCTTTATCCCTGATAGTATTTCTTGTTCTGAATCTACCTCATCTAACATTAACAAGGCTGCTCTAATTTTCTTTTGATTCATTTACATGGCATATTATTTTCTTGTTTTATTTTTAATCCTTCTTTGTCCTTGTTTTAAAGTGGGTGTTTTATAGAGAGCATAGAATTGGGTCTTGCTTTTTTATTTGATATTGACATTCTCTGCCTTTTAATTGAGTTGTTTAGATCACTTACATTTAACAAATTATTGATATGTTTAAATTTAAATCTGCCCTGTGTTGCTTGTTTTCTAATTATTCCCACTTTTTTGGCCTTTTTATCTCTTCCTACCTTCTTTTGGAATAACTGAATATATCTTTTAAATGCTTTTATTTCATCTCCACTATGTACTTTTTGGGTATATCTATTTTTATTAATTTTGTGGTTGCTCTTGTATTTAATACACACACACACACACACATACATTATCACAGTCTATCTTCCAATAATATTTCAACATTTCATATGTAATATAAGAACCTTGTATTAGTACACTTTTATATCCTCTCTACTCTGGGTTTCAAATCAAGATATCCATAAGCTGCATTCTTACCTCATGCTTAGGGGTCTCTTCCAAGCTCATATATGGGCTGGAAGAATTCAGTGGTTTGTCTACAAGACTAAGATCTCTTTTTTTCTTGCTGGCTCTTTGTTAGGGGATGCCCTCAGCTCTTAGAGTCCATTCTCATGTTCTTACCACATGGCCCCTTCATCTTCAAAGCCAGCAGAATTTCCCTCTCTTCAAATCTCTCTCATACTTACATCTCTGACTTCTTCTGTGTCTGACCTCTAGATCTAGACTTATGGACTCGTGTGATTAGATCAGGCCCAAACAGGATAATCTCCCTTTTGTCCTTTAAGGTAGTATAATCACAAGAACAGTATGTCATTATATTCACAGGTTCCATCCACACTCAAGGCATAGATAACTGAGGGTCATCTTATAATTCTGCCTATCACACAAGGCATGCAGACTCATACAAAACATAATTTCTTAAAGAAGAAGGATAAGAGTTTTCAGTCTGTAATCTCTCCAGTTAACTAAAAAATCTTATTGGACTGTAAGATGTTTTTTTGTCTTATACTCCCATGTCTAGTACAGGCCTGACATAAATGGGAACTCAATAAGTATTTGTTGAATGAAACACCTGACTTCTTTTTGTGAATAATAGACTTCTAAAGTGTACCTTGATTAATGTTATTCCCCAGCGCCCTCAGTTGCTTAATTGCTCAAAGCAATCAGGTGTCCTAGGTTCTACTTGTAATAGTTCACTGCTGGTTGAATACTTCAACAAAATCCCAAATGAAATAATAGTTCCTAGTAAAAGAAGCACAACACCACTTACTGTTTCCCTGCATTATGAGAACTCTAAATATGAAAAAGGCAAAAGGAAAAAAATCAGTCAACACACATGTGTGTATATTCTAGGTCTGTACATTGATCATAAAAATCAGGAAGTAAGATCTATGGGACACTTTCTTAGAATCTTGTAGACAAAATCAGAGGTGGTGCTTCTAGGTAGCTGACACACATTGCAAAATAAAGCACCATTTCTATTCTCTCAGGTCATTTTTATTTTTATTTTTTTATTTTTTTCACACACATACTGTATTTTATTTTTACAAGAGATAAATAGACTGACACGAAGCATTGTACATGGATGACCACAACAAAAGCAACAATGATTGCAATTACCAAACCTGAAACACACTCATACTATATCATAATATTGACATTCAGTCCAGTAATCCTCCACTGTAACAGCTCCTTTACTTTGCAGTGAAAATTTATTTGTATATTCTTTGCCTCTGAGTCCTTGTGGGATTTTTTTTTTTTTTAATTCAGACAGAAAGTCACAAAAATTATACTCATCCTCATCAGTTCACTCAGTCCCATGTAGTTAAATTTTTTTTTTCATCTTGATCTTTTGTTAGCACTTTTTTGAGTTCATCAGTTTTTCATTAGAGTTCTGAAAATGCTTATTCATTCAGTTCAGCAGTACAGTCAGTTACCAGAAACCTCTCAGGTCATTTTTAATCCAATCTTTTTTTTTCCTCTTGGACACATTTTTAATGCCCTTTCCATTTCAACTTTGTCTAGTTGCCTCTATGTCCCAGCTCCTTCTGTTCCTTCCTAGCTATTTCTTCTTTCCACCTATTCAGGTATTCCCCCATCTCTGTAATGATCCCCACCCATCCTTTCTCTCCATGTATCCTTTTCCCCTTTCCCCTTCACTTCTCCATCTCTCATTAGACCCCTTGATCTCCTCACCTATCCTATCTACAGGATCACCTCCTCTCCCCAAGTAGTACTGGTTCTTTTAAAGAATTATTGCTTACTTTTATATAAATTAGTTTTTCATTCTCAGTTCCTGAACAATTTGCTTTATCTATGATAAGGATAAATATCTCTAATATCAGCCTACAAGGACAAAACAAAAAAAAAGATTAAGCTTTTTTTTTTTAATTAATTTATTTATTTATTTATTTTTGGCTGTGTTGGGTCTTCGTTTCTGTGCGAGGGCTTTCTTTAGTTGTGGCGAGCGGGGGCCACTCTTCATCGCGGTGCGCAGGCCTCTCACTGTCGCGGCCTCTCTTGTTGCGGAGCACAGGCTCCAGACGCGCAGGCTCAGCAGTTGTGGCTCACAGGCCCAGTTGCTCTGCGGCATGTGGGATCTTCCCAGACCAGGGCTCGAACCCATGTCCCCTGCATTGGCAGGCAGACTCTCAACCACTGTGCCACCAGGGAAGCCCAAGATTAAGCATTTTAATCCTACATAATCTTAACTGGTACACACTAATGGAAACATACATTGCCCCAGAATATCTCTGATCAATTTCCATCTCTTATCTCTAGATATCTTACATAGAACCCTATTTTAT